>NC_072016.1:33862802-33997802 GCF_027791375.1 Indicator indicator | reverse complement strand
AGGAGAAAGGGCACTGAAATCCTTCCTGAAGTGTTGTGGGCACTGCTCAGGAGAAGGTCGCTACTAGTCCTGCACGTTTTTTGTGAACCTCTTCCTCATATTTCCACCTCTTGCCTTTTTGATTTGAATTTCCTCAGAAGAAGTTGCAGCTAAGTTGATGTGTGCTATTGAATGGACCTCATGTCCTGGGAGGTGCTGCTGGTGCAGAGAGAGGATACTGCACCTCAACAGGCTCATCTAGGCCATCTGAAAGTCTCAGAGGAGACTGGTAAGACACCAGTAGCCACCTACTCCTTTACAAGCTTGAGGCATGCAAACTCTTTTCTCCCATTATCATAACTAAGTGACAAGAGGATCATTACTCACTAATTCAGATAACGTCTATACAGGAATAACATGTGAGACTGCTATGACATAATAAAATCTGGAGGACAGATTTTTGTCTGCTGAAAATGCAGGTTGCAGCTATCTCATAGAACCATAGAATCATTTTGATTTGGAACAGACTTTTAAGATCATCAAGTCTGACCATCAACAAAGCACTGTCAGGTCACCACTAAACCATGCCCCTCAGCATCACATCTTTGAAACATCTTTGAAATCCCTCCAGGCATAGGGACTCCATCACTGTCCTGGGCAGCCAGGGCCAGACCTTGACAATCCTTCTGGGGAAGAAATGGTTTGCATCCAGCCTAAACTTCCTCTGTGGCAGCTTGAGGTCATTTCCTCTTGTCCTATCACTGGCTGTTGAGCCTGGAGAAGAGCAGTCTGAGAGGAGATCTTCTCAACGCTCAGCAAGAGCTGAGAGGTGGGGTCAAGAAGATGGGACCAGACTCTTTTCAGTGGTGCCTGGTGACAAGACAGGGGGAAACAGGCACAAACTGGAACCCAGGAGGTTCCATCTGAAGATGAGGAGTAACTTGTTTGGTGCGAGGGTGCTGGAGCCTTGGAGCAGGCTGCCCAGAGAGGTTGCGGAGTATCCTTCTCTGGGCATCTTCCAAACAGCCTGGACATTGTGGTCTGAGGCAAGCTGCTGTGGGTGACCCTGCTTTTACAGGGTGGTTGGACTAGATGATCTCTAGCAGTCCCTTCCAACCCCCACTGTGCAGAGAACAAGGCTCTGGTTTAGATGCTGACACACAGCCAGCTTAGGAAAGGTTTTCAACTTTTCATTGTCAGCAGAAGAACCTTTGCAAGGATTTTTAATGTGCCGTCATCCAAGCTGGGCAATACAAATGTGCGCCCTTTTCAAAACTACACCTACATTTTTTCCCAAGAATCACTCACTTGGAAGCCAGCTACGAAGAAGGAATATTTCAAGTTGAATTTGGAGGTGGTGTATGTGATTTTGTTACATTTATTTTCAGTAAAAGGCAACTGGGAAGTGACGCCATGCATAAAAGAACAGCGTACGAGGAGCTGATGTCTACAGGAAGGGAAAAATCACAACTCTCAGATTTTCAATGAGCCACACAATATTTTCAATCAGGGGAAGCAGTGAATTAATATTTCCACTTTGCATCATCTGTGTTGTCGGTAACAATAGTTAGAAATCTCAAAGCTGAAGGGATCCTCATTAACACAAAGAATCTGCAAATTCTGCAGAGGTTTTGAGTGAGGATGAAAATTCCATTGCAGGGGTAGATGCTGCAGACAACCAATATCCAGAGAGATGGAGTCTGTATGGGATTCCTACAAGTGTCTTCCTTTATCATGGGTAAACCAACAAAGGAGTGTCAGAGGCTCTCCATGAATCCTCTGCCTTCCCAAAGGGAAGAGAAAGGGAAGAAGGGAGAGAGACTGATGGGGTGGGAAAGAAACTCAGACAGATGGAATGGAAAGAAGAACAATCCCATGGAATAGAGACAAAAAGATGCAAACCAATATGGAACCTAAGCTCTGAAGAGCAGGCATTGGGCAAGTCTCAAACTCAGCAGCAGATTGGAACTAGATTAAAGAGATGGATTCAGAAACTGGATTCAGGAACAGAGTAGATGAGGATGAAAGGCAGAAGGGGCAGAGTCCTCCTGGGACACCGGCCAGTGTAGAAGAGGCTTGGCCCTGGTGATCCCTCAGCTTTGTCCTGAAGATGTCATCTATCAGCTGCAATCCTTTGCTGGGCAGTTGAGGGTCCCCAGTCCTGGTGGCTCCTCCCTGCAGCTGCAGCCCAAGGTGGGGCACAAGCTGTGGCTGTGCCCTTGGTATATTAAAGTGCCTCATCATCCTCACAGGGAAGAATTTCATCCTAATATCTAAAGCAAATCTTCCTCTTTTATTTTAAAACCATAACCCCTTGTCCTGTCACAACAGGCCCTGCTAAAAAATCTGTCCCCACCTTTCCTATTGGTCCCTTTAAGGCCACTGAAAGGCCACAAGGAAGTCTCCCTGGAGCCTTCTCTTCTCTACTCTGTACATTTCTTGGCATTCACAAAGTTTGGTCTAAAATCCCTTGGAGACTTGCTGGGAGGAATTTATTTCTGCACATTGAAAGGACGTTGCCAAATAACTCCATTTTCATGTTGTTTAATATATTTTTAAATTTAAAAAGTAATTAAAAAGAATAAACTTTTGGGTTTTGTTGTTATTAATTATGAACATTTCCATCTGTTCTGCCTTAAATATCAACACTAAAATCTAAGATGCTGTTAGGAAGATAAAAACACTGGCAAATGCCCTTCCCCCTGTTGTCTATACAAATTTGTAGAGTGTTTTCTATGATTTTTTGGGTGACACCTTCATCAGTTTGGAGATCAGCTTGGAGGCTTCCTTTTGAAAGAGCTGTTGGCTAATTTGCTTCTATGAACTTTGGAAGTGTTTTTTTGGAAAAAGTGTTAGAAGAGAAAAAATAGTTCTGTATTAATAAAACCCCCAGACTTTATGAACTGTGATTTTTTTCCCTTCAAAGTAGGAGGAAAAATTCCAAGGCGAGTAGGAGCAAGACTAGATTTGCCTTTCCCATGGACATACCAGAGCTCAGGACACTGTACTTGAAATTAGGTTTTACTTTCTTTGTTTCATATGTTGTAAAAAAATACTTACTCAGGTTCTTCTGTGGATTTATGGAATCATGGAACGGTTTGGGTTGGAAGGGGCCTTCAAGGTCATCTAGTTCAAACCCCCTGCAGTCAGCAGTGACATCTTGCAGCTAGAGCAGGTTGCTCACAGCCCCAGACAGCCTGATCTGGAATGGTTCCAGGGATGGAGCATCTCCCACCTTAGTGTCAAGCATTTCTTCCTTCTCTCCAGTCTAGATCTTTTAGTTTAAACCATCACTCCTTGTTCTGTCACAACAGGCTCTGCTATAAAGTCTGTCTCCAGCTTTCTGATCATCCTCTTTGAGCACTGAAAGCCCACCAGAAGGTCTCCCTGGAGTCTTCTCTTCTCCAGAATGAACAACCACAAGTCTCTCAGCCTGTCCTCACAGCAAAGGGCTTTCAGTCCTCCCATCATTGCTGTGGACTCCTTCAGCCCCACAACAACAGGTTCAGTATCTGATTTTACCAAGGATTTGAATTTTTTTCAAGTATTTGATTTAATTAAAGGGTCAATTAAAACATATTTTTGTCCACATCAGTCAGATGTAATGAGAAGATGCTCTTTTCCTAGCTGAGCTTGTTTTGCCATCTATGGGAGGTGATGATATATTTTTATGTCTCCTGTGCAAATGAGAGACTGATAATGGCCTGGCAATATTACATACGAGTTTTTGATAGGGATTTTAATACAGCCACTATATCAAAAAGCAAAATTGGAGCACTGGAAAGTGTCTGTAGAAATATTCTGCTGTGATGTGTAGCTACTGCACCAATGTTTAGCAAACAGTTTATTACTAACATGCACATTTCTCCCTGGTATCAAGAGGACGAGAGGAAATGGCCTGAAATTGTGCCAGGGGAGGGTTAGGTTGGAGATTAGGAGAAATGTCTTTCCTGCAAAAGTGATCAGGCATTGGAACAGGCCACCCAGGGAGGTGGTGGAGTCACCATTCCTGGAGGTATTCCTGGACTCTGGCACTCTGGGACTCTGGGACATGGCTTAACAGCCATGGCAGTGTTAGGATGAGGGTTGGACTCGATCATTTTAGAGGTCTTTTCTGATCAAAACTGTTCTATGATTCTGTGATATTTTAGCCTGGTTTATTTCTAATCCAACTTATTTCTTCATTATCTCCAGTTATTACTCTACTCACTCCAGTAACAAAGTCTAGCTGCTGCCTTCCACAGTGAGGTTCCTGCTGGCCAATGAAGAAAAGAGCTCTGACTGCAGGCAGCATTCTGGGGCACCCTCAGAGAAGGGACCAGGAGAGCAATTTTAAATAACAAATAAATACCCTCTTCCCCCACTTCAATCCAAAGAATAATAGAATAGCATAATAGAGTTGTTTTGGTTGGAAGAGACTTTCAAGACTTCCCTGGCACAATTTCAGGCCATTTCCTCTCATTCTATAACCTGATACTAGGGAGAAGAGACCAGCACCCATCTCACTCCGGTCTCCTTTCAAGTACATCAGTGAGGTCTACCCTCAGCATCTTCTTCTCCAGACTAAACAACTTCAGGTCCCTCATCTCCTCCTCACCAGACCTCTTCTGCAGACTCTTCACCATCTTTACCCCCTTCTTTGAACATGCTTCAGAAACCCCATGTCTTTCATATTGCTCAAATAATGTCAGCTATTCCTCTTCAGATTGCTGTTATTTCCCACCCCCACACTCCTCTGAACTATGTTTTGTGGTGAAAGGATATTGAAAGATATCAGAAATATAGACTGGGAGAGGAGTGACTTGAGAGCAAGTCTGGAGGGCTTAGGGCTGTTTGTTGATAAAAAAGCCACGAGCCAGGAATGGTCCCTGGCAGCCCAGAAGGCCAACTGTGTCCTGGACTGCATCATCAGAAGTATGACCAGCGGGATGAGGGAAGTGATTCACACTTCTCACTGTCTATTCTGCTCTGGTGAGAGCCCATCTGGAGAACTGCATCCACTTCTGGAGCCCCCAACACAAGAAGGACACCAAACTGCTGGAACAGGTCCAGAGGAGGCCATGAAGATGATCTGTCTGAAGCACCTGCCCTATGGGGACAGGCTGAGAGAGCTTGGGATGCTAAGACTGGAGAAGAGAAGGCTCTGGGGAGACTTTATAGAATCCTTCTGATACCTGAAGGGGGCCTACAAGAAACTTAGGGAGGGACTTTTTCCAAGGGCTTGTAGTGATAGGATGAGGGGCAATGGCTTTGAGCTGGAAGAGGGGAGATTTAGACCAGAGATTAGAAAAATTCTGAAGAATAGGGGTGGTGAGACACTGAAACAGGTTGTCTAGGGAGACTGTGGATGCCCCCTTTTCTGGAGGTGTTCAGGGCCAGGTTGGATGTGGCCTTGAGGAACCTGGTCTGGTGGGCGGAGTGCCTGCCCATGGCAGGGGGTTTGGAACTGCATGATCTTTAAGGTCCCTTCCAACCCAAACCATTCTATGATTCTATGAACTGTGTTTTTATTTTTTCCCTTTTCTCCCACTCCTCCTCACTTCTCCCCCCACCTTCCTCCACCCCCCCCCCCTTTTTTTTTTTTTTACTATGCAACATAAAAACAAAGCAGTATATTGTATGAATATGAATACGTGCCAGAGAGAGCTTTATAGGGTCATTAATACATTTCTTGGGAGGTCAAAAGACATGAAACCGAAGGGCTTGTGCCTCACAATAAAAGTGAGGCATGTATTGTTGGGCCAGGAAAACATGCCCTGGAGTCTAATATTTGTGTATTTAAGAAATTATACTGGCAGAAAAATACAAGGGCAGCTGCAGAGCTTTGGAGTGTGCGTAACAGGAGTGACACAGGTGAGGGCTGTGGAACCCACTTTGGAATGGTGGGAAAATTTGGCTTTTGCCTCTTTCAGGTTCTTTATGAGGTAGAAAAAAATTGGTCTTAACAGTTTAAAAACCATTTTTCTCCTTGAGTGCATGAGTTTTTCTGTTTTTTCTTTAAATATGAGAAGGTTCTGTCACCTGTATACTAGGCTCTAGATGCATGAACAGGATATCCCTTAAAAGCTCTGGAGAGAGGAAAAAAATAACTACCTAATGCAATGGCTGAAATTCAGAAAAATCACAGTTAAGGCAGTAAATACTACTCCTGTGCCAATCCAGACTGACTTCTCTCTGGACTGTGCTGGGGTACTTCCCCTACGTCCCAGGCTGGGAATGGGAACTGTTGAGGTTGGAAGAGGTCTTTGAGATGATCAAGTCCAACCACTTACCTGAAGCTCACAACCCCACCCCTACTGAAAAGCTACTACCACTACAACACGTGGCTCAGCACCACATCCACACATCTTTTAAATACCCCCAGGGATGATGGCTCCACCACCTCTTTGGACAGCCTGTTCCAATATTTGCAAATTTCAGCATGGTAGGGATTGGAAGGGACCTCTGGAGATCATCTTGACCAAACCCTCTGCTAAAGCAGAGTCTTCCAGAGCAGATTGCCCAGGATCACAATGTCCAGTTGGGGTTGGAATCTCTCCAGAGAAGGAGACTCCACAACATCTCTGGGCAGCCTGCCCCAGGGCTCCAGCACCCTCACAGCAAAGAAGTTTTTTCTCATCTGCAAATGGTACATACTGGGTTTCACTTTGTGCCCATTGTACTTTGCCCCATTGCTGGGCAGACTGAAAAGAGTGTGGCCCCATCTTCCTCACTCTGTTGTTTCTTAAGTAAAAGAACAAAAATGCTCCAATGCTAAAGATTTCCAAACTCCTTTCTGCATTCAACTCTAACACTTCCTTAAAAAAACCCAAACGAACAAAACCAACACCCTCCAATCACTCTAAGTCAAAGCAAGCTTCTTGCTTTCAAGCTGCATGACCTTTTTTGCTGGCCAGGATGAAGATTACACAGATTTTATAATGCAAAAAAAACCCTACTTTTTAACAACCATCTGCTCATCTTGATGGTACTTAAGAGGCAATAGACACACAGTTGTTTTGTCCACGTGGGTCAGCATTGTGGAGAGGCTGGAGAGCTTCATTTTGGTGGGTGTCAGGAGTATGAGTCCAGTCTTTTTTCAGTGATGCCCAGTCACAAGACAAAAGGCATAAACCTCAACATAAAAAGTTCCATCTAAACATGAGGAAGAACTTTTTTAATTTGAGAGTGATGGAACACTTGAACAGGCTGCTCAGAGTGGTGGTGGAGTATCCATCTCTGAACACCCTCCAAACTCACCTGGTCATGTTCCTGTGTGATCTTCTTTAGGCAAACCTGCCTTCACAGGGGGGGTTCGACACAATGATCTCTAGAGGTCCCTTCTAACCCTTACCATCCTGTGATTCTCTTATTTATTTCACCCTACTGACTTCTACAAGAGCACCAGACTGCCCTCATTGACTGCACCACCAAACCTCTTCCATTGCCATGGAAAGTTGCAGCTGGGTGTTTGCTTAACACTCTGATGAAGGTTTTCATTATCTTGCCCCTAATACACTGCAGAAAATGGAATCATTAGAGTACAGCAGCATTCAAATGTAAACATTTGAATAATTTACACTTCCAGCCCTTGTTAAATAAAAGGTTTCAATCTCAGATGGAAATCTGACAATAAATATTCATTTCTCATTTTCAATAAGTAAACTTTATGACTTCTTAAAAGCCTTGTTTTGTTTCGTGTTTTTCCTGAAGTGTAATGACAATTTTGACACATGGGCACGTTTGGGGATTAAAATTTCCCTCTGGTCAACAGAACCATGAAGAGTCATTATAAAAATTAAAAGCCAGAAATAATTACAAATGTTACAATTAGTGGCAATTTTTTTTTGAGATGTTGATATGCTACAACCAACAAAAGCTATGGCTTTTCCGTAAAGTTTTCCTGAGGGACATGAAAAATAAAAATAAAATTAAAAAAAAAAAAGTGGAGAAAAAGGAATTGCCTTGTTGGCTGTGGTCTGAGATTGGAAGGATGCCAACACTGGAATAATTTTGCAGCAGAAGAGGCAGAAAGGGAGTTTCAGGAGTGTCATTTCTAGATAGAGCTTCGGAAAAGGTGGTGAGATTTGCAGGATGGAGTCAGTACCTGCAGACCATAGGAGCACCCAGCATTCCCATGATAGATGGCTCTCTCAATTTCCACTACAAACTTTTATTTTCAGAGGTTTATGGGTCTGTAGTAAAAATCCACTCAGAGTTTACACTTGGTTTACACCAGGTCTCTGTCTACCAAAGTTTATTTTAACAACGTTTTTATGGGGCTCTTCTTCAGGCAGCTGGAGTTGAATAAACCCCGATGTGCCCTGGTTTCCAGTGCCACCATGTAGTTTTACCACCAGAATGATTTCTGTCATCAAAGAGATCAGGTGGGTCATAATTACAAGCAACTTCCAACACGACTAATGGTTTGTTTTTATCCATGTGATTTTAGCAGGTCGTTGGTGGACAGCAAGAGTTTCATAAAATGCGGAGATGCAGTCGCACAGTAAATGTGTCCCCGAGATAAGTATCATCAGAGACCTGCAATACTTTGCCATGCTCACCTAGTCCAGAGTTCTATGTCCTGCTGTGGCCACAGCTGACATACAAAGTAATGGATCTGGGGAATTATCCCTTTAAATCTTATCCTGGTTGCAGTGTTGGAGATGAGCTTACAGCCAGAAGATTGATGTCTAATCATAGAATCATTAAGACCTCCAAGACCATTAAGTCCAATTGTTAATCTTATGCTGCCAAGTCCACCATTAAACCGTGTCCCTAAGCACCACATCTACATGGATTTTGAACACCTCCAGGGATGGTGACTGCACCACTTCTCTGGGCAGACTGTTTCAACACCTCACCACTCTTGCAGGAAAGAAATTTTTCCTAATATCCAAACTAAACCTTCCCTGATGCAACTTGAGGCAACTTGCAATTTGTGATTCTGCTCCTTTGTGACACCTAAATGTCCGTGGAATATTGCTGTGATGTTGATCCTATTGCTGTTCATTTGTCTGAGTTTGAGGTTTGGCAACACAAAATTTCTTTTCATCTGTTTTGAATTTCTGAGCATTTAATGGATTGTGTGCTTTGAGTCAGAAGCTCTTGATCTGCCTCATCTGCACTGATCAGTATTTTTCATACTGCATCACATCCTCTCTTATGGGCTTCCTTCTAAGGTATAATTGTCATCTACCAATCTCTTTATATTTCATTAATAAATAGATTTCCAGTCCTCCTTTGATCATTCCTGTCATCATTCCCTGAGCTCCTGGGATTTGGGCAGTGCTGTTTTCTTAACATGAAATAACCAACCCCACAGTCACCAGTCCAGAACAATCTCTCTCAGTAATTTATACTCTTTAGGATAGTTCCTGCAGAAACTTCTCTCTAATGTGACTGTGTGGTCCTGATCAACATCAGTAATCCCCATGACAGAGCTAGTCAATAATCACTATAGGGGAAGGGAAATAAAAAGTGAAAGATTTTTTGGGATTGCTCATGAGCAAAGCCTCTCAAACTTTCCACAAAAGCTTTGGAACAGAAATAATGAGACTTTCCAAATCTCCTCTGTTTCATTTCTTCCTGTGCCTAGGTTGGAAGGAATGTTTGTCTTTTGCATTAGTGGATTTTAAGATGGTAATGAGAGAGGAAGGGAGTGGGAGGGTGACCACAAGGGATGGTCAGTTGGAGGAAACCCCCTAAGCAGTCCACTGCCCTTCTCAGCAATCCCATGCCTGGGAGAGCAGCATTAAGGGTGAGAGTTTCATTGCTCCCTTTGCACTTCCACGCTATAAAAATTTTCAGAGTGGGATGAAACATAACGTGTGAAGCAGATCAGACCCAGCTGAATCCTGGGGGGAGAGAATGGTGCTGGGGAAAGTCTCCCTTGTGCCAAAGGCCCCTCAGACTGCCCAAGCATGCACCATCTGAAGATGAGGAGAAACTTCTTTGTTGTGAGGGTGCTGGGGGCCTGGAGCAGGCTGCTTAGAGATGTTGTGAAGCCATCTTCTCTGACGAGATTCCAAAGCTGCCTAGACATTGTGATCCTGGGCAAGCTGCTGTGGCTACTCCTGCTTGAGCAGGGGGGTTTTGACTAGATGATCTCCAGAGGTCTCTTCCAACATCCCCATTCTGAGATGTGGGTGTTCTGTATAGCATGCAAAACTTGTGCCCATGATGTACATCTTTGTGCCCCACCACTATGCTTTGGGATGTGGCATATTGACTTAAAAATATAATAAAATAATCCAAAATAGCTTGAAAAACTTCAGATTTCAGGAACCACGTCTTATATATATATATATGCATGTGTATACATGAAGTGTTTTACACACATTTATATCAGCAATTCTGAGAGGGAAAAAGATGTTGTTAGACTGTTGGAGCCACAGTTTCAGTGATGGAGCTGGGCTGACATATGTTGACCTCTGGGGGATGCATGGCATGTACTGTGTGACAGCATCTTCTGTGTTTACCTGAACATAGATGTGTGGGAAAGCCACAGAACAAGAGGACTTTTAAATATTGTTCCATGTAGTTTTCACTGCTCTACTGTGCTCTGGTTCAGAGGCCCCTCAGCACCATCACTGGTTGTCTGTGACAGTCACAGGATGGAGATTGGCATATGATAGAATGAGAGGAAATGGCCTGAAATTGTACCAAGGGAGCTTTAGGTTGGATATTAGGAAACATTTCTTTCCTGCAAGAGTGGTCAGGTATTGTAACAGGCTGCCCAGGGAGAGGGTGGAGTCACCATCCCTGGAGGTGTTCAAGAAACTTGTGGACATGGCACTTTGGGACATGGTTTAATGGCCAGGGTGGTGTTAGGTTGATGGTTGGGTATGATGATCTTAGAGGTCTTTTCCAACCCAAACAATTCTATGATTCTATAAAATACTGCCTCTTAGCATTGTTTATTGAAGAAAATATCTGTCTAAGCCAAGGTACTGCCCAGCACTGTGTCTTGTTTTCCCTGTTTTCTGGTCTGGTCTTGCCCTTCTGCCCCCTGGCATGCTGGAACTAGAATATACGCTAGGAAAGCAAGCTGTGTGAATTGTTTTCCTTTTAGAGCAACTTGCCTTTATTGAGATGCATTTGTTATCCTGGACTCCTGAGAAGCACCTTGCCCTTTTCTTGCTCTATTTTCCATTTCTATCTCTTCTTCATCCCTAACTTTATTTTCTCTTGATTTTCCTTCTCTGCCTTTCTTTTTTTCTTTACATCTCCTTCCTTTCTCTCCCCGTGTTCATCCTTCTTCTCATCACTCACTTGATTTAAGGTAAGGAGAGCACATGGAAAGAGAATTGCCACGTAGAAAAGTTAAAGATATATATGGGATCCTTCATAATGCAGCTCACTCAGGCTGGTGATAGTGAAAAGGTATGTTCTCCCTGAGCTTGCCAGCAGTGTAAACCATTCAATTGATAACATAATATGTTTTTATGGTCTCTGTATAGCGATTTTCCATTTAAGTGTAAGTTAAATTGATGAATTCACATAGAGGCATAGAGGAAAGTTTTTCCTTTTTCTTTTGTAGTATAAATTCTACATGACCACTCCTGCCCTCCATTGTGAGTGGGTTTTCCTCCCAACTATACATGAAATGTGCCCTTAGGTTCTGTTACAAATAGGTTTACGCTGATGTGTATGGCTGCTATAAGCATTATGGTCTTGATCCTGCACTCATTGAAATCAATGGTTGCCTTTGGTTGCCTTCCCCATCCCTGCAACGGTGCGAGATCAGAGCCTGCAGGACGCTCTGAGAATACCAACGCCTCATGGCTTTGGTTTTGGATGATTTTGCATCTGTTTTATGAACATCAGTTGCCAGCTGTATCTACTTCATCTGATCATAGAATCCTGGACAGCCTGATCTAGTCCCTGCTCACTGCAAGGGGGTTGGACAAGGTGACCTTTCAAGGTCCTTTCAAAACCAATGCAATCTCTGAATCACAGAATTGTTTTGGTTGGAAAAGACCTCTAAGATCATTGAGTCCAACCATCAGTCCAATACCACCATGGCTATGAAAACATGTCCCCAAGTGCCATGCTCACTCATTTCTTGAACACCTCCAGGGGTAGTGTCTCTACCACCTCTCTGGGCAGCCTGTTCCTATAAATAACCACCCTTGTGGGAAATACTTTTTTTCCCTAATCTCCAACCTAAACCTGTCATGCCACAATTTCAGACCTTTACCCCTCATTCTATCACCTGATGGTTGGGATTGGAAGGCACCTTTAAAGGTCATCTGGTCCATCCCCCCTGCAGATATCAGGGACATCTTCAACTAGATCAAATTGCTCAGAGCCCCCACCAATCCTGATCTCAAATGTCTCCAGCGATGGGGCCTTCACCACCTCCTGGGTAACCTGTTCCAGTGTTCCATCACCCTCATAGTATAGAACTTCATTCTAACATCCAATTTAAACCTACCCTGCTCTAGTTTAAAAGCATTGCCCTTTGTTCTGCTACTACAATCCCTCCCCAGCTTTCTTGTAGGCACCCTTCAGGTACTGGAAGGTCATCATAAGGTCTCCCTAGTACTGTTTCTTCTTCAGGCTCAACTCTCTCAACCTGTCTTCTTAGGAAGATGTTACTGCCCTCTCATAATTTTTGTGATGTTCCCCTGGACCTGGTCCATCAGGTTCATGTCCTTCTTGCACTGAGGGCCTCAGAGCTGGACATGATATATTTGTGTCTTGTGACACAGAGGATTCCCATTCTGGTGCTTGCACAGGCAATTACTTAGGAATTTCCTTTTATAGGTTATCCAATTACAGAGTTCCTAGCCTTGTTCCTGTTGGCATGGGAGACATGTTACTTGAGCTGAGATCTTTTCCTTCCATGAAAACCAATCAGTACTTTTGCCAGGTGGGTTATAGAAGTGGGATCTTCCACAGAAATAAGAGTTGCTGCAGGGAAAGGCATTTGTTGCACTGTGAGCAACATATTTTCTCTGTAATGTTGTGGCTTGGAGCTCCTGCCTTTCCCATGAAATGTAAAACGTGACCATTTGAGCTCTCTAACAGGATCCAGCGACAGTTTCAAAGTGTCTAGTCACATTTCAACATGGCTAAGCTATAATTCACCCCTTGAAAATGCATTAATCAAATATATTTTCTGCACTCTGTTTTCTAAGAAGGGCTCACATATTTATTTTCTGTGCTAGCCCTGCTATATTTCACAGGAATTCTAATATTTCAGTAGTCAGTCAGGAATCCTCATTCATATGGACTTGAGCTCCACTTGGATGAAAGGTGATGTTAGGAGGAAGGGGCTGCATGTTTACACAATATTAGCTAAGATATGGCATTAATCTTTGCCGTGTTTCATGAGGAGCTAGGCTTGGCATGTCTATTACCACAAGTTTCAGAGCATCAAATGCCAACTGCCTGACCCATGTGAGCCCTGTTCGAGACTCCAAGTTCACAGCAATATCTAAGCACATGCTTGAGCCTGTTCTGTGCAAGCATTTGGTGATGTCATTATTATTAAAATAAAACTGAAAGTAATAAAAATAATAAAAATAATTTAAAAACCCAACAAGCACCACCACTCCCCACCCCCAAAAAAAAACCCCAAACAAAAAACCACCAAAAAACCACCAAAAACCAAACCCACAACAAAACACAGGTTTTAGAATCATAGAATCATAGTATCAGAGAGTGGTTTGGGTTCGAAGGGACTTTTAAAGGTCAACTAGTCCAAGCATCCTGCAGTCAGCAGAGACATCTGCAACTAGAGCAGATTGCTCACAGCCCCAGACAACCTGACCAGCAATGGTTCCAGGGATGGAGCACCTATTATTTCTCTGGAGAACCTGGGCCAGTGTTTCCCCACTCTCAGCATAAAAGAGTTCTTCCTTCTATCTAGTCTGAATCTCTTTTAGTTTAAATCATCACCTTTTGTCCTGTTATAACAGGCCCTGCAAAAATGTCTGTCCCCAGCTTCCTGATCGGCCCCTTTAAAAACTGAAAGACCACCGGAATGTCTCCCTGGAGTCTTCTCATCTCCAGGCTGAACAACCTCAACTCTCTCAGCCTGTCCTCACAGCAGAGGGCTTCCAGCCCTCCCATCATTGCTGTGGCCTCCTCTGGCCCTGCTCCAACAGGTCCATGTCTCTGCAGTGCTGAGGACTCCAGAGCTGGCTCCAGCACTGCAGGTGGGGTCTCAACAGAGCAGAGGGGCAGAATCCCCTCCCTCCACCTGCTGCCCACACTGCTGGGGATCAGCCCAGGACACTGTTGGCTCTGGGCTGGGAACAAAAGGTGCTGGCTCATGTGTAGCTAAAATTTATGGCCTAGAGAAATAATGCCCCATACTTGGATATTTACTCAGTAGTGAGTTGAAGCACCACATCTGGCAACACCTGCAACATGTGGACTAGAGCAGAAGCAGGAGGATGGCAGGAGCTGCCCCTGATTCAGCATATGGGTGAGTTCCTCATGGTGCTATCTGTTTTTGTGTCCCTACTGTCCCTCCAACAAGATTGATCAGGGAATGATGAGTTTATTTTCTGATTAGAAGTGCTAAGACATTCCTCAAAACCTCTTTCTATAAACATCTCAAAACAACTATTTACAAGGGTCTGTGATGACAGGACAATGGACAATAGTTTTAAACTTAGAGCAGGGTAGATTTAGATGGGGCATTTGGAAGGAATTCTTTACTATGAGGGTGGTGAAATACTGGAATGGGTTGCCCAGAGAAGTTGTGAATGCCTCATCTGTGGAAATGTTTGAAGACCAGGCTGGATGAGGTTCTGAGCAACCTGAGCTACAGGGAGGTACCCTGCCTGTTGCGAGGGGGTTGGAACTAGATGACCTTCAAGGTTCCTTTCCAATTTAAGGAGGAGACATTTAGACAGGATATTAGGACAAAATTATTTCCTGAAAAAGTGGTCAGGAATTGGAACAAGCTGCTCAGGGAGGTGTTCAAGAAATGTGTAGACATGGCACTTAACGGCCATGGTGGTCTTAGGTTGATGGCTGGACCTGATAACCTTAAAGGTCTTTTCCAACCCAAACTATTCTATGATTCTGTGATTCTATGGTTCTTTGGCTGAAAATGAAAGAAAACTCATGAACTTTTGTCTTGAGGCATGGGAAACTTCTGACCAAACCCCAACTCAATGGTGTGTTCTCCAAACAGGGGGTCTCAGACACCTTCCTTGCCACCTTTTGTGCTGCCTCTGTAGAAGAGCCATGTTGGGAAACAGGTCACTCCTTTGTTTTTAGAATGAGAACCGAGCTTTGCAGCATCTTTGGCATACCAATAAAGCTAGGAACAATAAAAAGTAACCGTGTTCATTATACTGCTGTGTGGGGACTTTCTTTAAGAGTTGGGCCCTAAATGGTTTTTAATCCCAGGATGCCATGATTGTGATAATGTGGAGAGGCAAAGCAAGCATCGCTTATAAAATCATTGCAAATATGAGAGGAATAAAAAACGGGCAAAAGGATCTCGTTACAATTTCTGCTTATTCCACAAGGGTTTAAGGAGAGTAAAATAGGCAATGATTTTGTTTGGGACTTGTTTATGAAAGATTACTTTTTGTATAGGTAAGTCAAAAGGTTAAGGAAGTAAACAGAATTTAAATACAGTCAGTTTTAGTAATTTTTCTGTTGTTTGCCTTAACTGCTTCCTAACATCATAAAAAAGCCTGCAGCAGTCAGGTTAAAAGAAGGAAAAAAAAAACCCACAAACAACAAAACACCTCAAGTCAACAGCAAAAATTCACACTAAGCCAGCTCGAAGAAGTAAGAGCTGTAAAAGGTAAGATATGCACCCCTATAAAATATAATTTTGCTTTTCAGCCAGCAAAAGTGCTGTAGATCTAAAATTACAATAAATCTCCGAATGTCCAGCATTGATTAGTTCAAGCTTGTGGCTGTAATGGCCAACAGAGCAGCACATTATGATGCCATGATTAAGGAATTGTGGAAAAGAGCAAAGAGTGATCTTGGACTTTATTTTGGCACCTTGCAGTGCTCGACGTTACCACAATTATTGGTTTTCTGAAATATGTCCCTATGCATTATTCTGATCAGATTACTTGCATTGCACAATCCTCTGGTGACTAACAGGACAATAGCACAAAATAAATCTCTCCCTGAAATTTAATCTCCATGTCTGTAGAGTGGCAAGAAGAACATCCACAGCCCTCTGATAAGAAGTTGTATATTTTCCTGATCGGTGGGGTATATTTTTTTGTTTTATAATTGTCCTTAATGTAAATTTTCCAGCAAGAAAGAAGTGATGTCAAGGATCTCAGAGGAAAGAAGGGTTGAAGTATGGGTAAAGTGTTCCCATCAGCTCAACACGAAGAAGCCCTAATTTTCTTAGCAAACTACAGAGGCAGGTGAATTTGGTGGCTTACAGAAATCATTAACCTTTCCCCTATTATTGGTTCTCAGTGTAATTTGTTTGATAATCTCCTTCCTCAGTGAATAGTAGTCCAGCTTATCAGCTAATAAAATACCCCCTCGTCCTTCTGCAGTGTTGGACACGTTGTGGCTGTGTGATACAGATGACAGCAAAGCAAAATTACCTGCTCTTTTTGAGGTGTGCTTCTAAGCCAGGGATTGGAAAGAAGCCTGTAGTTATGGACTGAAGGGTGAGGGTGTGTTTGTTATTGCTCATCCTCTGAGCTCCACAGACAAGCTGGAGAATAAGTCCTATATTAAGGAAGCAGAAAATACTCTGAGTTCTAAGCACTCGGCTTTCCCTTGCATGGCTTCAGAAATAAACGTTCATAAATGTGGAGGTGCTTATTAAGCCTTGAGACACCTATTAAAAAGCCTTCAACCTGCATCAGGATCAGCATATTTAAATAGGTATAGGAGGGGTTTGGGTAAGTATAACCAGGCGTTGGTCTTGGCTGGGTCTCTGCAGCTGCAAAATGAAGGTGTGAATTCTGCTGGGTCACATTCTCTGTGATCTTACTGGGTGTTCTGGAAGCTGTGGATTGCTGAGCAGGTTTGTCAAAGAGATTGCTAGTGTTTGTCAAGAGTCAGGTCTGGGTGGGCCACCAGATGAGTGCCAGAGTTTCTCCATGAACCCCTGTGAGAGATCGATAGACTGGAAAAAAATTTCAACCAGCTGGGATGGAAAGAAGAATAATCCTATGAAACAGAGACAGAGAGACACAAACCAATATGGAACTCAAGCCCTGATGGCAATAATGGCACCACTGAGAACACTGATGCTGGGGGCAGAGTCCTCCTGGGACACCAGCCACAGGAGAAGAGGCTTGACCAAGGTGATCCCTCAGCTTCCTCCTGAAAATGTTGTCCATGGGCTGCAATCCCTAGTAGGACAGTTGAGGGTACGCTCTCCTGGCTGCTCCTCCCTGCAGCTGCAGCCCAAGGTGTGGCACAAGCTGTGGCAGTGCCCTTGGTGTGCCCAGGAGCAAGTCTCAGGCAGAGCTTTTTTCTAGCCCTGCCCTTGGCAGGAACGCTTCCGGACAGCTTCTCCTTGTTGCAAGGAACCCCTGAGTGTGCAAACCTGCCCTGAACTTCAGAAAGTTCCTTACTGAGCAGAGACTGAGATGCAAAATCACACTGAGCAGAACTGGTTCTGGTATTGGAATAGGTTGCCAAGAGAGGTAGTGGAGTCATCATCCTTGAAGATTACAAAAAAAGCATGTAGAAATGGCACTTCAGGACACAGTTTAATGGTCATGGAGGTGTTAGGTTAATGGATGGAGTTGATGATCTTAGTGTTCTTTCCCATTCAATCTGAATAGTCTTTTCCAACCAAAAGAGTTCTCTATGATTGATTCTATGCTTCTGCTCTAGCTCAAATCAGGAACGTGTTACTCAATGGCTGCTGGATCCGCCAGTGAAAAGTGCCCCTTCCCTGTCAGGCTGGCATCCTGACTACTCTTGGCTGGGAATCTCCCCCCCCCAGGCAGCCCCAGCTCTGTCCAACTCCCGATGCAGGCTCCTGCAGCATGCAGAACATCATTAGCAGGCGATGGCAGAGCCTCTGTGGCACACTGGGACACTGTGTTAGCCTTTCACCTCTGCAGAGCCAGGTACAAGCTGAGCCTCAATTCACAAGTGAAAATTGGATTTGGGAACTTCATTTTAGTGTCGAGCAGGATAACTGCTACAGAGGTGGGCATGACTGCCAATGCTGCTCAGAAACGCTCCAGGGGTAGAGTACTGGACATTGCCAGTTCAGATGAAGATGTATTGGCAAAGTCATAAGTAGAAGTACACTCAGAAACTGCTTACATGGTGCTGGCTCTGCTCCTTCCATGTTATCCATCCCCAAACTTTCAGTTGTTAAATAAACTGAACTGGAAAAAAAATTGGCTTTTCTGTACTGTGTGCTATTTCACACAGAAATTATAGAGATTATTGAATTTATGTGGTTCAGGACTCAAGAATAAAATATGCATTATATTTAAACAGAGATGATTAGGACATAAAAATTGGACATATAAATTGCTTCAGGGAAGCACTGTCCAACAATATTGCATTGGTTGGCATCACAGAATCACGGAACTGTTTTGGTTGGAAGAGACCTTCAAGGTCATCAACGGCCAACGTTTAACCCAGCACTGCCAGGTCACCACAGAACCATGTCTCTCAGCACTACATCTACAAGTTTTTTGTACTCCTCTGATGATGGAGACTCCACTACTGCCCTGGGCAGCATGTTCCAGGGTTTGACAACATTTTAAACCTAAGAAATTCTTGGGTGGCTTTGCTCTGATTTAGCATTCCCCAAAAACAGAGAGCTAAAAGCTGCCTGTCCTCAGTTCTTTTGCTGATCTACTGTGGGTTCACAGATCTATTTGATCCATAATCATAGAATAATTTGAGTTGGGAGCAGCCTTAAAGACAATCTAGTGTAAATCCCCTGCCATGGGCAGGGCAGGGACATCTGCCACTAGAACAGGTTGCTCAAAGCCATGCATACATCATGCACAACATACATCTTGCACAAAAGTCTAAGTGTGTAATTGGGCAAAACAGGCATTTTAATACCAGCTGCTGAGACAAAGAGATGGAAGATTCCCACCTGAAGGTTTTCTCCTCCCCATTCAGACATGTCAGTCACGTTGGCTGCATTTCACTGATGTATGCTGAATCTTGTCATGTTCAAACGTAAGAAAGTTTGGCCCTTAAATAATCTAATTCTTAAATAAAGTATACAAGCTTTCTAACACGTTGGAAATTAAGCTCTTAAAAAAAAACGACCCACAAAACACAAAAAGCAGAACTATTTAAATTCCCTCTTCCTCCATCTGTTTGTTTTTTTTTTTGTTGTTGTTGTTTGGTTGGGGTTTTTTCCTTTTTCTTTTTTTAAGTATAAGGTTTGCCTATTTGATTTAGGGAACTCCCAATGTTTATGCTAAAACCTTTGGTGGGAGTTTGTAAGTTTCAGACCACTATGGGTATTTCAGAAAATCAGATTAATAAAGAACCTTGAATGATTTAAGTGCTATAAAACAGATTTAACTAGAAATTATGACAAAATGAAGAGGAGAGTTCTCTGTGATTTGAGTATTTGCCAGAGAACAAGTCACAGAAGTTAAACTGTTTATAAGTAACATTATTGCTGAGCACTACAAACTGCTGAAATTCATAGAATCATAGAATGGTTTGGAATCTTTAAAGAAACAACCTTAAAGATCATCTGGTTCCCCTGCTCCTGACATGGGCAGGGACACCTTCCACGAGACCAGGTTGCTCAAGGCCCCATCCAGTCTGGCTCTGAACACCTCCAGGGAGTGAGTATCCATAGCTTGCTGGGCAACCTGTTCCAGTGTCTTACCACCCTCACTGTTTAGAATTTCTTCCTAATACCCACTGTAAATCTACCCTTTTCCAGCTTAAATCTGTTCCCTCTCGTCCTGTCACTGCAAGCCCTAGTAAAAGGTCTTCCCCAAAGGGTCCCCTGGACACTGCTACCCAGGGCAGTGGTGGAGTCCCCATCCCCGGCAGGGTTTCAAAACCATGTAGATATGTGGCTGGAGGACACAGATTAGTGGTCTTTTGTAGTGTTGTGTTAATGGTTGGACTTGGTGATCTTAAAGGTCTCTTCCAACCAACACAATTCTATGATTGTCCTTTGGACTCTCTGTTTCATTCATAGGATTTATGTGCATCTTTAAATTCACCAAGGTCAAGATAGGAGATGTTCTAGGGCAGTGTGGGGATACATGTCCTTGTTATTTCATACTTGCCAGGGACACTTCATGAAAGCAGTCAGAAAGATGACATTGGCCACAAGTAGAAAGAAAGAACATGTGGAGTGTGCCAGGAGACTTCTTGTGGTTGTGAGGGCACAGAGGAGCTACCTGTGGATAGCATTTGATAATACACATCTCCTATGAAGGCTTAGAGGGAAGCCTGGAGCTGTGACTGCCTTGGCTACAGCCCAGCTGAAGCCCTTGAGATGGCTGGGTTCAGTGACTGGGGATTGAATCTGCAAACGTGGAGCTGCTCTAGTGCCAAAACACTCCTCATCTCAATACAGTGTGGCTCAGAGCTGAGGTCACAGTGAATCCTGACTGTCCATGTCTTCATGCAATGGGGCTGAAGTGAGAAAACTGCCAGGGAGCTTTGGTGCTGGTCATCATACTTCAAGGTCAGGTAGTTTGCTGGCTTTACTCTTCTACAACATTTCAGAAGACCTTAATAAGTGCAATGTAAAAAGCTGAAAACATTCTGGAAAGCAACTTGGTGGAGAAGGACCTGGGAGCTCTGGAGGAGAAGTTTCCCATGAGCCAGCAATGTGCCTTCATAGCCAATAAGACCTAGGGTCTCCTAGGGTGCATGAAGAAGAGTGTGGCCACAAGGAAAAGGGAGTTCCTTCTGCCTTTCTACTCTGTCCTGCTATTATGAGCTAGAGTACTGGGTACAGTTCTATGCTTTCCCATTCAAGAGAGGCAGGGAACTGCTGGAGAGAGTCCAGCAGAAGCTACAGAGATGCTGAGGGGCCTGGAGCATCTCTGTGAGGAGAAAAGGAAGAGAGGCCTGTGGATGTTTAGCCTGGAGAAGAACAGCCTGAGAGGGGACCTTCTTAATACTCAGCAACAGCCAAAGAACCTGTGGGGGTCAAGAGAATGGGACCAGACAGTTCTTGGTGGTGCCCAGTGACAGGACAAGGGACAACAGGCACAAATTGGAACCCAGCACATTCCATCTGAGGATGAGGAGAAACTTCTTTGGTGTGAGGATGCGGGAGCCCTGCAGCAGGCTGCCCAGAGAGATTGTGGAGTCTCCTTCTCTGAAGAATTTCCTATTCCAATATTATCAATAGACAACATCCAACCACTGACAAAGCTGGCTCATATTTGGGCTGTCCATCAAGTGCTTGACTACCTTGGCTGTGATGGCTTTTCCAACTTTATATTATCGGTCTGGCTCTACTCTGCCTTGTCTTTGCCAAGGCAGGACATGAACCTCTGGTGCACTTGGGTCACTGCAAGAGTGCTCAGGCATTGGAACAGGCTGCCCAGGGAAGCGGTGGAGTCACCATGCCTGGAGGTGTTTGAGAAACATGTGGACATGTATTTTGGGACATGGTTTAATGGCCATGGTGGTCTTCAGTTGAAGATTGGACTCAATGATCTTAGAAGTCTTTTCCAGCCAAAACAATTCTATGATTCTATGATTTAATAAAATCTACTGTGCAAAACGAACTCTTTCTGTGTTTCCTCAAACATTTCTCTTCGGCAGCTTGTTCACTCCTTGTCCCTGAGTTTTAGCTAATCATCAAGAAGCAATGAGCTCATCAGAAGCAAGCAGGGCTTGTTTTTTCTCAGCTCTACCCACCCAACATCCCTTTGTGTTACCAAAGGTGGCAAAACATCCCTAAACTGCTGTGGGATTTTTTATTTTTTTTTTAATCACAAACACCTCCAAAAGAGGAAAAAAACAATAAAATAAAAAAGAACAATGCAGAATGGTGAGGAGTGGAGCGTCCACTCAGACAGTTTAACCCTTGGGTCAGCATGTTTGTATTTCACTTATTGGATTGTTAATAGATTTTCTTCATTTGTGTGAGACATTGTGAATGATGTGCTGAGGCCTTTCTATTACTTCACCACCGGCACCCGTGGTCCACCTGTAAGAAGATAGTGTTAAAAGCTGCTGGAGTTTCTACCTCTTGACAACATCCCAGCTGTAGACTAGCAATAGCAATCCTCCCGTGGCAGTTTTAATTATCGGCCCCGGCGATACCATCAGTAAGTGTGTAATTACGTGTCACTTTCCTGGCTGTTGGGTATGAAAAGTGGAACCAGTGAGATGATGATCGTTGAAGCTGTAGACTCATATTTAAACAATTCAAAATGTGTAACTGGCAGTGTCATTAAACAGAGAGAGTCTGACCCCAGCTGTCAGTTACTTTTCCTTATGCAGATTTTTTTTCATGCTGTCTGTCAAAAGAGCTCCATGGGCTGAGATGGGACGGAAGAGGCAGCGAGATGCAGAAGTGCTGCTGAGGTGGTCTTTTACCCTAAATAAATACTGCTGGAGAGATGGTAAATAAACGACCGACTGTGCAGGAAATTATATAGACTTTGGCAACAAATAAACAAAGGAAGACTATCAAACAGATATTCGACCCTTCAGGAAAAAAAAATATGAATAAAATCTGACTCATTACCCTGAACTTAAAGAACAAGGCTTATGGTAATTTGGGGGATTCATTACCGAAGGATAAAAATGGAATAATTTTCGTTTCGCCGTTTTTCCGCCAACAAATTTTTGAAGCTGTGGCAGAGAAATGAATCAGCTGAAGGTTGTTATTATTATTTAAATGCATGTATGTATACACACACACATATATATTTTTATATGTATGAGGGAGACACATAGCGACACACATAGAAAACGATTAAAATTTGAATCTTGCCTTCAAGAAAATATTAGGATATGACTCATTTCCACTTTGACTTCAAAGTCAGCAGATGTTTAAGGTGCTCAGAGTACCAGAAACTTGTCACCTGGCCAATATATGCTAAGCAGATGGTAAAAGAATTAAATATATGTGCGGAGGAGCAGGCAAGTAAAGAATATTTCCTCTGCAAATAGAGTCAGAAATTACTACAATGACAGCCTTTGGCTTGTTGAAACCTGGCACAGTTTGGTTTGGAGCTGGGACTTCAGGAGTTAATTCTGGAAGCACAAGTAAATAAATGAAAGAGTACTTAAAGAAAAAGAATAAATAAATAATGGGGAGGTTAAATAAACATTAATCTGCGAAGAGGGAGAAAAATGTTTCTTTAATTGTGAAAATGTTTGCGTTTCTCAGAATAAAGCTGAGTTACAGTCACAAACAAATAACATTATCTTGTACCCGTAAGACACCTTAATTTAAAGCTTTGGAGTTCACCAGGACTCCAGCAGCAGCAACAGAACAAGAGAGACACAGCCTTTGAAAAGGGATCACTTCACACCTGGTCATGCTGATTTTAAGGAGAAATATATTCATTTTGTGCCTGTTTCTCCCCATATCTGTATATAAAAGCTTTGCATATATTTCTTCTTTCAAAGACAATGCTGCAGCCCAGCACATAGAGTAGTGTGGGCTATATTAATTGCAGCAGTACTTTCATACTTGAAAGTAATAAATAGGCACATATTAAATCCTCTAAGGATTAATTTGTATTTTATCAGCTGTGAAAAGGGCAATTTTTTACATATCCAGACTTAAGAGGTAACCCTATTAGACTTTCATTGGAAAACAAATTCTGCATATATTTTGTGCTAGGGTTTTTCTTTTCTTTTCTTCCCTTTTCTCTTTCTTTCTTTTTTTTTTTTTTCCCCTTTGCTTTTTAAAGTGTTTGGTGTAGGGAGTGGTTATGTAATTTAACTTTGAGAGAGGAATCTTGATGATCTTCAGAGATCCCTTCCAACCCCTACCTTTCTGTGAAAAGAGCCCTCATGTTACAGACCATGGAAAAACAAGGCTTTGGAAAAGTCTCTGCTTTGCAGGAGCAGCTCGCAGCAAATGCCACTTTGTAATGTGTGAAGTGTCTCACTTCCCTGTGGCATTTGAAATATGCGGTGCTTAAGGTCATTTCACTTTGGATGCATACATTTTCATATCATTGCAGACCTCTTTGGTGTTCTATTTACAAATTATTTGCTGCTCTTTGCCAGGGAGCAGGGATGAGGAGATGGGGGGTGGAGGGGGTTTGCATGGCAAAGACTATTTTTTTCTTTGTCTTTCGTGGAGTCGACTGTAGGGTTGAGTATTTTCAAGTTCTCTTTCTGTCCTACTTGTGTGTTAGCTGCAGGCGATCTTCATCACAGGGAGGAGGCAGTCCCTTGGGGAGGGCCCACTTTTCTGCATTTAGTTGGTTGCTTTGAAAGGAAAGGATGCTAAAAAAAATTAGCTCTCTTTTAGGAGTGTTGGAAATCTTGTGCACAATAAACAGACTGAGGGTTGATGGCTCCTGTGTTATTTTATTTTTGGAAGGAACGCAAGTTGGGAATTTTAAAGGAACACCGTGCACTGAATCTATGACCAAAGTCTAAAGGTGCTTCCAGCAGATGAAGGGTGCTGGAGTTCCTCTGTGTATCCTGGCTGAGGTGGTGGAATCTCCCCTGCTGTGAATAAGGAGGGACTTGGCAACCCAGCAACGTCATAGAATCATAGAATCATAGAATGGTTAAGGGTTGGAAGGGACCTCTGGAGGTCATTGAGTCCAACCCCCCCCTGACAAAGCAGGAATACCTAGGACAGGCCATGCAGGAACTCATACAGATGGGTCTTCTCCAGAGAAGGAGACTCCACAACCTCTCTGGGCAGCCTGCTCCAGGGTTCCAGCAGTCTCACAGTAAAAAAGTTTTTCCTCATGTTGATGCGGAACTTCCTGTGTTCCAGTTTGTATCCTGTCATAGGACACCATATGAAAGAGCCTGCCCCCTTCTTGACACACACCCTTCAGATATTTACAAACAATAAATCTTCTCTCAGCCTTCTCTTCTGCAGACTAAACAGCCTCAGGTCTCTCAGCCTTTTTCTCATCAGATAGATGTTTAAGTCCCATCATCTTTCCCAGAGCTTCTGTTGGACTCTCTCCACTATATCCCTGTCCCTCTTGAACTGAGGAGCCAAGAACTGGACCTCTGACTCCAGATGTAGTTTCACCAGTAGAGTAGATGGGGAAGAGAACCTCCCTTGACCTTCTGGCCACAGTCTTCCTAATGCACCCCAA
The DNA here is from genome assembly GCF_027791375.1 of Indicator indicator. Lineage (NCBI taxonomy): Eukaryota > Metazoa > Chordata > Aves > Piciformes > Indicatoridae > Indicator > Indicator indicator. The sequence goes on along the minus strand of NC_072016.1, from coordinate 33,972,648 downwards.
GATACCATTAGCCTTCTTGGCCACAAGGGCACATTACTGTCCCGTGGATAACTTATTTTCCACCAAGACTTCAAGGTCCTTCTCCACAGAGCTGCTTTCCAGAAGGTCAACCTCTAATGATGACTTCTAATGCTTTGCAGAAGTACCAATGTCCTGCACTTCATCCTGTCACACCAGGTTTTCCACATGCTTTCACAACTGTATTTTGGTTAGGGTGCACCTGCTGTGGCCCCTTCCAGAGGCTAAGGTTAGGACTTTTTTATTGCAGTGTCCCAACTCTTTTTGTAGCTGTCACAGAATCACAGAAGGATGGGAGGAAGGGGACTCTGGATATCATCTAGTCACTTTAGCTATTGCTGAGCATTGAGAAGTTCCTTTCTCAGGCTGCTCTTCTCCAGTCTAAAAAGCCCCAGGTCTCTCAGCCTTTCTTTCTCACACAGATGCTCCAGTCCCCTCAGCATTTTTGTAGCACTCATTGGACTCTCTCCAGTAGCTCCTTTTCTCTCTTTAACTGGGGAGCCCAGAACTGGACCCAGTACTCCACATATCGCCTCCCTAGGGCAGATTAGAGAGGGAGGAGAACCTTCCTCAACCATGTTCCAACAAATTTTTAAAAGCCTCTTTATGCAGAAGTAAATTAGTAAAACACTGTAATGCAAAGTAATCTTGGCCATGGGATAGTGGTGACCTGGCAGTGCTGGGTTAACAGTTTGACTTGATGATCTTAAAGGTCTCTTCCAATCAAAACAGTTCTAGGATTCTATGACTTGCAGGGTCACACTCCTATCTCTCTGTATGCCCCTCAATGGGTAGCTTCCCTTCCTTTGATCACCCTTCCCAAAGCTGTGATTTATTTCTCTCTGATTTTCACTCTTAGCAAGATTAACCTGGATGCCATCACTCTGGTCTGGATCAGGAATAGCATGGCCAGCATGAGTAGGGAAGTGATTGTGCTCCTGTACTCAGCAGTGATGGGGCTGCCCCTCAGACATTGGGTTGAGTTTTGGACTCCTCACTACAAGAAGGACGTTGACGTTCAGAGAAGGACAACATAGCTGGTGAAGGGTCTAGAGAACAGGTCTAGTGAGAAGCAACTGAGGGGATTTGGGATTGTTCCGTCTGGAGAAGAGGAGACTGAGGGGAGACCTTCTGTCTCTCTATAGTTCTCTGAAAGAAGATTGGAGTGAGATGGTGCTTCGTCTCTTCTTCCTGGAATCAGGTGATAGAAGAGAGGAAATAGCCTGAAATTGTGGCAGGGAAGGTTTAGGCTGGCTATTAGGAAAAAATTCTTTGCAGAAAGGGTGGTCAGGCATTGGAACAGGCTGCCCAGGAAGGTGGTAGAGTCATTGTCCCTGGAGGTGTTCAAGAAAGGTGTGGACGTGGCACTCTGGGATGTGGTTTAATAGCCATTGCGGTGTTAGGTTGACAGTTGGATTCGATGATCATAGAGGGCATTTCTAGCTGAAACAATTTTATGATTCTATGATTCTTTGATGGTTGGCCTGTTGGAAGTAGCAGCAAACAGAAGATCTTGTCTTAATATTTGAAAACCAACTAGAAATTATGAATCATCAGATGTATGTTGTTTATTGCAGTGGAAATCTATTAGGCAAGTACTTCTGGTGTATGGAAAATATCTGCTTTTAACAGACTTAATCCTTTATCAATTATTCATAAGTAAGGGTTTTCCTGAATTTGTACCTTTTGTTGGATGGAATAGCAAGCACACCCTTAGCTGTCTTAACAGTTTTGTTTGAACTCGGTGGGATAAGATATTTAACACCCCCAAACATATTTAATTTAAGAAATAAAGCACCACTCTTTCTGTGGGGTTTTGCACATCATCCTTCTTTATTACACCAGGTTTTGCTCATCATACCATGTTCTTCCTCAGAGGACAGAGACAAATAACCACTCTCCACAAGGACAATGTGTGTCTTGAATGCATTTTAAATGCTGCACTTTGTTATGATTGCAACCAACATTTTAAATACGCTGCAATCAAATTCAAAAGTGACATGAGAAAAATGACATCAGAGAATAAATCTATTAGGGCTGCTCAGGCAATGGGAATGTTGAAGCTGGAACATACTTAGCTTGAAAGTTAAAGATTGAGTACAATGTTTATTTTATTTGCTTAAGAGAAGCAAGTCTAATTCATCCCTGTTGTGGAAATCAATGGAGTTACAGTATAAATATACTCCTCAAATATATTTGGCATATTGCATGAGTTAAATAGCATTACCTAAACATAGTTTAGCTTTTAAATATCACATGAGATTACTGATTTGGTTTCACATTGTGTTAGGGTTGTTTAAACTCTTCAAGGGGCTCACCCATCCCACCCATAGTAACTCTGTTTATAGGCTTAGAAGAGGGAAACCAAAGTCAAAGGAGATTCATGAGGGACCTTGAATGACTGGCTATATAAGTGGAGACTGGACCAACATTGTGGGTCAGATGTCTAGAATCTATTTTCATAGAATCATCAAGGTTGAAAAAGACATTTAAGATCATCAAGTCTAACATTCTACCCAAGACCTCCATGACCATTAGACCGTGTCTTGAAGTGTCACATCTACTCATTCTTTGAACACATGCAGGAATGGGGACTCCACCACTTTCCTGGGCAACCTGTTCCAAATTTATGCTGTTTTAGTTTAATTGATGCATTGCAGGAATGAGATTCCAGCATTCAATTTAGTCATAATGCAATGAGGAATTTTGGAGATGTTTAAACAAACAACTTCATTTTCTTGCAGCTGTTTTGATGCCTTCTGCAAGTCGTGAAGCATTTAAGCCATGTTTGGGACAGATTTTCTTCTATGAATAACCAAGAATCAGGGCAAGAGTGAATGGGCTGGGGTCATCCTTATGGCTAGATCCTTTCTTGTGTCTCTGATGGACCAAGCTCTGGTGTTTTGAACCACGTTCCTCATAGATGAGCTACCATCTCAAGTAATAAGTCCCTTGAGTGGTCGTTTACCATATCATGGACTGTTTCATAGAATCATAGAATCACAGAATCACTGAATCATGAAACTATACAATGGTTTGGGTAAGAAGGGACATTTAAAGGTCATTTAGTCCAATCAACCTGCAGTCAGCAGGGACATTTCCATCTAGAGCAGGTTGCTCAGAGCCCCAGGCTGATCTGGAAAGTTTTCTGAGATAAGGCATCTCCCACCTTTGTGGTTAACCTGGGCCATTGTCTTACCATCTTCAGTGTAAAACGATTCTTTCTTGTGTTTCTTGCTGGAGTAGAGGAAGATGAGCTGTGGGATGGAAGATCTTGGAGGAAAAAATAAAAATGCCATGGAGCTGCTTGCTAAGAAAGGTTCAAGTTTTGAGAAGGAAACATTTTTATACTAGTAGAATCACCCATCCCTGGGGTCTAGTAAATACTTTAAGAATTTCTGGGCTGAGTCGTGGTGCTTTCTGGCTGTGCATTAAGATATTAGCTCCTGTTACTCTTGGTATGGACATTCTTTATACATCTCCCTGAAAAATTCCCCTTAAAGAAAATAAATTATAGTTTGCATTCAAAGTTCTTAAGTTTCCATGCTTGGGATGGTGGATTTAGCTCATTTTACATGTTAAAAAATAGTCGGAAATAAAGTAGTATTCAAAAATGGTATTTGTTTGCCTTCAAAATTTTGGTTTCAGTTTTCTCCAAAGAACTGGAGCTGAGCAGGTGTTGCCTAGATAGGAAAATTTCACTTAAAGATCTCTGAACTGTCCCAGACTGAAGTCTATCCTCATCCATAACGTAATTTAGCCCTTGACAGATGTATAGAGCTCTTGTAGCTTTCTGTTCCTCACAAAATCTCCTGAGCTTCAAGTCTCACTGACCAGATGGGTTGTAATTTCACCTCTGACATGGTGCAGTCCTGCCAGAGGGTGAAAATTACCTGAACTGGCCAACACCGAGGTCACACTCCTTTCTCCTTGAAGTTATTTTCTTTTCCTCTCATTTCCCAGCAAGCAGATCTCCTCCTTCTGCATTTTGAAGAGTGCAGAGTAGTGAGACGTGGAATACTTATCCCCCCAGAAGTCAGATATTATATTTAAATGTCTTAAACCCCCGCTGAACATCAGTCACAGGATTGATTGAGCCTTAGTAACTTCTGACTCCGCTAGGAAGATGCTGAGATTGCCCTGTGAAGGGTAGATTGAAATACTTGGTAGCATGTCAGTGGCATAAAAATGTGCTTAATTAAGGAGAGCCTCAAGAACTTTTCCAGACTGAGACTTCGTAGCAGAGGAAACATTCATGCTTACTGTATTTTCCATGCCTTAATTTTTTGAGCAAAATAAAAATGAAATAAATATATTTTAGAAGAACTTTAGCCATCTGCCACCTCTCCTAAAATCACAGAATCCTGGCAAGGTAGGAATTGGAAGAGACCTCTGGAGATGATCTAGTCATACCTCCCTTCTAAAGCAGGGTCACCCACAGCAGCTTGCCCAGGATCACAGTGTCTAGGTGGGTTTGGAATCTCTCCAGAGAATAAGATTTCACAACCTCTCTGTCAGCCTGCTCCAGGGCTCCAGCACCCTCTCAGCAAAGAATTTTCTCCTCATCTTCAGACGGCACCTGCTGGGCTCCAGTTTGTGCCCACTTCTGCTTGTCCTTTCACTGGAAACCACTGAAAATTGTCTGGCCCCTGCCCTTTAGCTTTTGCTGAGCACTGATCAGATCCTCTCCCAGGCTGTTCTTCTGCAGGCTCAACAGCCCCAGGATTCTCAGCTTTTCCTCCTCACAGAGATGCTCCAGGCCCCTCAATGTCTTGGTAACATCTGCTGGACTCTCTCCAGCAAGTCCCTGTCTCTCTTGAACTTAGGATCCCAGAACTGAATCCAGGATTCCAGGTGTGGCCTCACAAAGACAGAATAGAGGGGGAGGAGAACCTGGTCAAGGCCAGGAAACTCATGCACCCTTCTTAGCCACAATAGCACGTTTCAGGCTCTTGTTTGACATTCCTACCAGGACTGCCTGCTTTCCAGCAGTTAGTTCCTCATCTGAGCATGTGGTGTGAACACACTTTATTCAGGGATAAAGTCTGGAAATGTCCTCTTGTAGATACCAGAAAGTACAGAGATGTTTGCATTAGCCTTTTTTATGTCTTGCCAACTTTAATTGAACTCTGTTGTCCTGGGTGCATGGACATCAATTTGAATCACAGAATCATAGAATTGTTTCAGTTAGAAAAGACCTCTAAGATCATCTAAGACCTCTAAGAGTCAAATCTTCAACCCAAGGCCACCATGGCCATTAAAACATGCCCCAAAGTGTCGTGTCCACACCTTTCTTGAACACCCCCAGGGATGCTGACTCCAGCACCTCCCTGGGCAGCCTGTTCCAATGCCTGACCACTCTTGCAACAGAGAAATTTTTCCTGATATCCAACATAAACCTCCCCTGCACAACTTCCTCTCATTCTATCAAGTGATACCAGGGAGAAGAGACTGACCCTCACCTTGCACCAGTCTCCTTTCAGGGAGCTGTCGAGAGCAATGAGGTCTCCCCTCAGCCTCTTCTTCTTCAGGCTGCACAGCCCCAGTTCCCTCAGCTGCTCCTCACCAGATTTGTTCTCCAGACCCTTCACCAGGTTTGTTGCCCTTCTCTGGACCTGCTCCAGAAAAAAAGGAAAGGAAAAGATACAAAAAGTGCATCTAATTCTGGGAATTGCTGCAGAAAGAGATTGCTCCTCACTGTTTTCCTCTCCAGGAGTTTTCTTTGCTGTCTCAGCTGTGCTGCCCCAGCTTGTTGTCCCTGTGGCACGGCCATACCGATAACCATCAGGTCAACAGCATGTCTTGCAATGAACAGGATTTACTCTTCCACCTTCACATCTCCCTCCACTCTTGCACATAGCTTAATTTAGTTGTTTTATCATTTTTTTTCCTGCAGCAGGAGTAATTTTTTTTTTGCAGGTGCAAAAAGGAGCCTTTCATTTTCCCCATCTAAGGAAAAAAAAAAAGTTAGAAAAAAACAGGCTTTCCTTCCTGAAAGGCAATATTTTGCTTTTAGCACTGCTTTATGTGCAGCGTTTTTTAGCTCCTCTAATCTTAAATTCAGTACATGAATGGATGGATAATTTCCTCCCTGTCAGTTTTTTCATGCTTCTGAATTATTTACTGCTCCCGCAACTTGTAGCTACGAGTCCACTTATTTCTTGTTGAGCTGTAGCTGGATGAGAAGCTCCCCATTGTCCGTTGTCTTGGGGGGCTGCATCTCTGCTGCCGGGGCAGGAGATGCCCAAGGGGGCTGGGCATCCTCAGAGAGGACCCCCCTGGAGTCCTACGGAACCAAGTCCTTAAGTAACACAGCCTGAATCCAGCTAATTTGTCTTCATCATTCACATCTCCCAAATCCTGAATCATTTTGGTTGCCCTCCACTGCACCTTTTCAATCTCCACAATGTCCTGCCTGTAATATAGTGGCCAGAATTGCTCACAATATTTCAAATCTACTCCCACTAATGTCTTATATAAAGTAGTGCCAGAATAACTTGGCTTGATTTATAATCCTTACAAATATATATATTTGTTTAGCTGCTGTTGTTGGTTTCTTTATGGCTGCCAAACATTGAACATATGTCTGGTGGTCTGAAGGCCTGTTAAAGACAAGGAATGAATCACATTTTCTACATGACAAAAGAAAACACCTTTATTTTTTATCATTGTCTGGCTTGAGTGATGTAAGATAAATTGGAACAACAAAAAGAAAAAGAGAGTTTAGGAAACTCAAGTAATAAGGTGTCAGGTTATAAAGAAAGACTTCCAGTTAGGAAGTATCCACAGGCACTTCATACTTTTTCAAAACCCAAATAAATAGCCCAACAGGGTGAAGATAAAAATCTCCTGCTTGGAGTACGGAGGCCTATCCTATACCTTGAAGAGGATGCAGTCTAGTATTGTCCAACATCTTCATCAGTGACCTCGATGAAGGGATGAAATGGACTCTCAGCACTTTTGCTGATGATCCAAAACTGGGATGAGTGACTAACATACCATTAGGTTGTGTTGTAATTCAGTAAGGGCCAATGGGCACAAACTGGAACCAAGAAGGTTCCACCTGAACATGAGGACAATTTTTGCTGTGGGGGTGCTGGAGCAGGTTGTGGAGTCTCTTTCTCTGGAGAGACTGCAAACCACATGGACACTGTGATGCAAGGCAACCTGCTGTAGGGTGGTTGGACTGAAAGATCTCCAGAGTTTCTATCCAACCCGCAGCATTCTGTGGTTCTGTCATATTCCAGAACATAAATGGGAGTTTTTTCCACTGCTTTTGGCTGCAGGAATACATGGTGTAATGTGTGATGTTAAATGCACAGAATAACCCTTTTTAGGGCATTGATGGTACTCTAGTTGTGAAGGTGTTGGGAACTCTGGCTTCTTGATGGAAACAAGTTCCAGCAATTGCCTTGCATCTGTTGAGTAAGATTCTAGCCTTGTTTTAGAAGTCATTTCAAAAATGCTATTTGTGATACGTAAGAACTGTGAATGAATATTTTGAATTCTGTGGTTTATGGAAAAGGAAGCCATACATAACCAGAAGGTCTTACTATAAAATCTACTAAAACATCTTCCGTTACCAAACCAGCCAGAGCAAGGATTATTATAATTTTATAGAAGATGTAAAAACAAACTTGTAAAAACTGAAATCAAGGATGGTTGAGGTGAAATGACTCTCAGAGGGTGCTGGGAATGGTAGACTACAGAAGACCAGCAAGTACTTTCTCTTAATTGATACAGCAAGGTTGGAACTCTGCTTGTTTCTAGTTTAAGAAGCTGTGTTTGATGGCTTCCACCTGAATCCGGTCTGCACTCTGTAGTGCAGGTGACCTGCATTAATGGCCTCATTTTCCCAAGACAACGTGATGCCATTAACGTGTGGTAACAGGTTCTGCCTTGGCTAGTGGCCATTATTGCTAATAAATAATGGTTCATGTTACATCCACTCCTGCTAAGGTCTTGGGACATGAAATTCATGTGTGCTACCAATGTAGATCGAATGTAACCTTGACATTAATCAGACAGGTGGAATTTAAGGCTTCCCCGGTGCTGCTCTCATAACAAATCATGAAGTTCTACAGTTTTCTGGTGAGGTTCAATATAACCTCTCCCTCCACCCCATCTTAATTTTTTTTCTTGCTTTTATTTTTTTATTAGTCTATTAATATGACCATTATGGTGTTTACAAATATCTCTGCCTTCCTAATACTCTCCTGAATCCTAAATGGGCTACTCTTTCCTGAGAGCAAACAACAAATGGAGCAGACCTTTGAAGAAACCCACCCTCGATTAATAGTTAATGATGGCTCAGGAGAAGGAACAAAGCCTGTGCGATGTGAACAAGGATTAGCCCTTTTATCAACACGGCCAAACAGTTTGTAGGAGCTCCGATGCCCAGGAGCAACCTGCTGTGCCCTCCTGCAGAGACCAAGGCTGGGCAGCATGCTCGACACAGGGGGCCCTGGACTCCTGGGCTCTGTGCCCCAGCTGCCCCCCTCTCCCAGAAAGCAATGAGCTGGTTGATGCAGGAGCATCCCCTGCCGACCAGCGCCCAGCAACAACTGTGACAAGGGTACAGGGCTAGGTCATCTTACTGGGTGCCCGGGAAGCTGTGGCTTGCCGTGCCAGTCTGTGAGTGGAGTCTTTGTCAGAGGTCAGAGATGGACTGGCCTACAAAGGAGTGCCAGAGGCCCTTCATGAACCCCTCTGCCTTTCCAAAGGGAAGAGAAAAGGAAGAAGGGAGAGAGACTGATGGGTTGGGAAAGAAAATCAATCATCTGGGATGGAAAAGAAGATCAATCACCTGGAATAGAGACAGAGAGACCCAAACCAATATGGAATACACCCCCTGAGTGCAATGACATCATGACTGGCACCACTGATGCTGGGAGCAGACACTGGGCAAGTCCCAGACTGGACTCAGCAGCAGATGGGAACCAGATTCAGGAGCTGCATTCTGGAGCTGGATTCTGGAACTGGATTCAGGGACACAGAAATGGGGATGGAAGGCAGAAGGGATAGAGTCCTCCTGGGCCAGTGGCCAGTAGAGAAGATGCTTGGCCCTGCCGATCCCTCAGTTTTTTTCTTGCGGATGCCATCCATGGGCTGCAATCCCTCGTTGGGTGGTGGAGGATTGTGGCCGCTTCTCCCTGCAGCTGCAGCCCAGGGTGGGGCATGAGATATGGCAGTGCCCTTGGTGTGCCCAGGAGCAAGTCTCTGGCAGAGCTTTTCTGCAACCCAGCCGATGGCTGTGCCAGCCTGCCCTGAACTTCAGAAAGTGCTGGCACTGAGCAGAGACTGAGATGAGAAATCCCAGCACTGACCAGAATTGTGGTCTAACAGTGCTATTGCTTCTGCTAAAGACCTTGCATTAATCCTCCTTCCTCTCGCTAACCACAGAAACATGAAGCTTGGCCAAGACTGGTGCCCAGCATGGGGCTTTTGGGTGTGCACAGCTCATAGGTTGTATTTGGGTTCATCTGACACAACCCTTGGTTTATTTTCCTTTCCAAACACTTGGGTGTCCTCTTCTTGCCCAGCATCAGGGCACATCTCCCTTCTGGTTTTGATGAAGGTTGGAAGAGGCAGAGATTTGGAGGTGAAAGGCTTCTCATCCCCTTTCCCATTTCCAGAACCACCCTTTCTCACTCAGAATATTTTAAGTTGAGGACTTCAAATAGTTCTATTAAGAAATTACTATGCATCCTGTCAAATTAACATTACCATTACTAAAAGATTAATAGCGACAACGCGTTGGGGCACTCCATTGCTTCAGGGTAATTTTCTTTTGTTCATGCTTTGGCATAATATTGTATAACAGGGGCAGCAGAACTGGGAAGCATAAATTTAGCTACAGCCCCACAGCAGAAGAGGTAATCCTAATCACAGTAGAGGGGGAACAATTAGTTCCCATTAGGAGCAGCCTGCAACCTTCTGTGAAAGTTGCCTTCAAATCAGAATGCGTCAGGGCCAACACCAACCAATATCCCTCACGCTTTGCAGATAAGAAGATAGATCCTGACGTTTATGTGGTTTTATTTACTAAGTGCTGGGGAAGAATAAACAACAGTAATTTGCATGTGAAGCCTTTTTATTTTTAGACCTTGAGTAATTGGTGGGTTAGCGATGGTGTCTACACTTAAGTGTACGTCATGCCACTAGCAATCTTCCCTTGCATAAATTCTCCATCCTAACTGGAGTTTACAAGGGGAAAAATTACTCTTGTGCTCATGTCCCCTTCCATTGGGCTTGTAAAAAGGAGCAACTTATTTTTTTTTTTTTTCTCCCCACTGCCTCCTTGAATAGGGACATGAGAAGAAAGCAATTAAGCAATGTGTCTTAGTAATTTAATATAAAGGATGAAAATTAAAATAAATGTAAAATTTAAAGGATGTAATTGAAAGGATTAAATTTAAAATAAATTTAAAACATAAAGAGCATAATTTAGAATAGAGGATGAAAATACATCATATGGCATCATTCTATCCCCCAAATGTACACAAGCATTTCATGTTTGCAGTTTCGTGAGAGGCAGGGAGGGGAAGAGCATCTCAATCTCATTGTGAGACACAATATTCGTATTTTTTACTGGTTTAACAACCAACTTTCACAAGTGAAATTATTGTGTTATCATCTATTTGCCTTCATGCTGGATACATCCAGGAAAATCTCTTTCTGATGGCTCCGTTTCAAGCTTAAACATCGAGTATTGGTATTTTTAATGTTTTTGTAAACATTATATATTTTAATACTTGAGAAAATGTATCTCATAAATAAGCTTTATTATCTGTCAAAAAGGATGAAAATATAACTTTACATTTCTGTTTTAAAGTAATTTTAGTGCCTATTAGCTATAAAGTAACAGTTATATATAATTTAGAGTATGTAGTCACTCGAAACAACTTGACATTTTCACACAAACACAGAACCTTAATAATAGTCTGGGGATTTCATTGGAAGTATACACCACTACAGGATATTAAAATAACTTATGGTGCACTGTAATTCTTGTTTTGTATTTGTCCAAGTAGTTTTGAAGCATGCTATAAAGCAGAAGAATAAAAACCTAAGCTCCAAAGTCAGCTAAAGCTACATTCTTAAAGTTATAGCAGTCTTTTCCTATTAAGCATGATTAAACCAGCTGACATTTCTGGTTGTCATCTTTCTCTTCTTTCCCTCCTATTAATATGCTGGGCTCAAGATGAAAATGCTCCATGAGCGGCATTTTTTATTTAAAGCCCTTGCAATTGTTTGCTTAAAATAATGATGCTGATTGTAGGCATTCAGGGATTATAATAAGAGCCCAAACCCAGTAATTTTACTTGTTGATTGTAGAGTAAGCCCCAGATTTGTGTGATGAAATACTTTGCCATGCTCACATGCAGGCAGAAGTTGCTGTCTTGAATGCAGATAGTTCCAAAGCTCCGATGACCTGTGTCGATTGTTCTGCATGTTCAAAGGTCAGGACTGGGCTGGCCACAAGATGAGTGACAGATGCTCTGCCTATGGCCGTGGTGGCCTTAGGTTAATGGTTGGACACAATGATCTTAAAAGTCTCTTCCAACTGAAACAGTTCTGTGACTGTGATTCTGTGCTTCTCTGATCTTATGATTTAGACGTCCTTGACAGCCAAAATAATTCTGTTTCTATGATTCTAACCTCTCTGCCTTTCCAAAGGGAAGAGAAAGGGAAGATGGGAGAGAGAATGATGGGGTGGGAAAGAAACTCAACCAGTTAGGATGGAAAGAAGAACAGTCACATGAAATAAAGGCAAAGAGACACAAACCAACATGGAACCCAAATCCTCATGATAATGACCGCACCATTGGCACCACCGATGCTTGGGCAGGCACTGGGCAAGTCCCAGACTGGGCTCAGCAGCAGATGGAAGCCCAATTCAGGAGCTGGATTCTGGAACTGGATTCAGGAACACAGAGATCGGGATGGAAGGCAGAAAGGGCAGAATCCTCCTGGGACAGCATCTAGTGGAGAGGAGTCTTGGCCCTGGTGATGGTTCAGCTTCCTCCCGCAGATGCCATCCCTGGGCTGCAATCCCTTGTTAGGCCACGTTGAGGGTCCCCTGTCCTGACCAATCCTCCCTGCAGCTGCAGCCCAAGGTGTGGCACAAGATGCAGCAGTGCACTTGGTGTACCCAGGAACAAGTCTCAGGCAGAGCATTTCTGCAGCCCAGCACTTGGCCTGAACTCTCCCCATCAGCTTCTCCCTGCTAGAACCAGTCCCAAGCTCCGCCAGCCTGCCCTGAATTTCAGAAAGTCCTCTTGCTGCATGGAAACTGAGCTTGGAAGTGACAACACTAACCAGAACCAACTCTGCTCCAGCTCACACAAGGACATGCACCTCAGGCAAAATCAAAATCAGGTTTTCAATGGTGGGAGGTTCACCAGTCTTTCACCAGGGTTTTTTTTTGTTTTGTTTTGTTTTGTTTTGGGGTTTTTTTTGGTGATATGATATGGATTGGGAAAAAAAAAAGAAAAAAATTGAAGGTTTTTAATAGATTTTTTAAAATGTTTTTAAAGATTTTATTGTGATTAAAATTTGCCCAAGATTGAACTTGTTCTTTTAATTGTAATTGAAGCGACATGTGGGCAGGGATTAGGTGAGTGTGCAGATGTGCAGAAAAATTAATATGAACTTGGAGGAATAGCCTCATTGCCATAAAAGGGCTGACCAAATGTTCACAGATGGAATTTGAGTGGACCCTTATTGAATGAGCTAGTAGGGCCCACTTGGGTCATTTCTGCATCAATCCCGTGCAGTCCATTTGGAAAAGGCACAGTACAGACCTTTTCTGCAATAATTATTCTCATGCCTGACCCATTAATTTTTTAATTTGCATTAAGGTTGCTCAGTGACAGCACCATTATCAACCAGAAAAGAATTTAAAATGCAGTCTGAAGAAGATTTTTTGTGGCTATGTTGATTTTTTTTTAACCTACCCTACTTTGATGTGGTTAGACACAGAAATTAAGCATGTTACTATTGTAGTCAAATAGAATTCAGAGAATCTTGCATCTAACTGAAGGTCTTGATTTGTCAGGAACTTTCAAAACCTGGTGCTAAATGGGGAATTTGTAATAAGGAAAGAACCTGGTGATACAAAAGAAAATAACTTTAAAATGCTACTGCATATAACCAATGTTTCTTTCCTCTTTTCCCCTTTTGTCTCACCCCAATCTTTATCTCATTCTTATGTTGATGTTGCTTTTATACTGTTGAATTGATAAAAATACATATGAAAACCAACCCAATCCATACATTCCACTCCCCCCCTCCCCCCTCTTTATGCCATTCCTCCCAGGAGTCCCACTGAGTTTGTACACAGCAGAAGACAGCAGAAATGAAATGTAGTCATTAAACTGTGAAATATGGAAATATTCCTAACAACACAGTAAAGCTGACAAAAGACTAATTTCAACAAAGCAGGTTTTCAACAGTACGTCAGGGTATAGCAGCACCTGTTACATGGAGTGAGGATGGATGTCGTTACCATGCTTGGGCACAGTCAGGGGAAATTAGGCAACCCTTGAGCCTCCCAGTGCTTCAGTTGGCTCCCATCACTGAAGTGGTGTTGCATGGGTCACCCTTCTCCATGGAAAGGCCAGGGAGGACTCAGAGGCTTGATTTTTTTTTTTTTTTTTTTTTTTTGGACTACTTCTTCCATGGGTTACCACAACTCTTCTTTGGCTTCACTATGGTGAGACTACGGTATGACCTCTCCTGCAGTGAGGAGAGACATGGACCTTTTGGAGAAGGGCCAGAGGAGCCCACAGCAATGCTGAGAGGGCTGGAAGCCCTCTGCTGTGAGGCCTGGATAAGAGAGTTGGGGTTGTTCAGCCTGGAGAAGGTAAGGTTCCAGGAATACCTTCTGGTGGCCTTCCAGTGCTTATAGGGTCAGGTCATAGAGCTGAGGATGTACTTTTGAGTGGGACCTGTTACCACAAGATAAGGGGTGATGGTTTAAACCAAATGAGGGAGATTTAGGCTAGAAAGAAAGGAAGGACTTTTTTACAGTGAGGGTGATGAAACTCTGACCTAGGTTGCCCAGAGAGGTGGGACATGCACTGTCTCTGGAACCATGCCAGGTCAGGTTGTTTGGGTTCTGAGAAACCTGCTCTAGTTGCAGATGTCCCTGCTGACTGCAAGGAGGTTGGACTAGATGACTTTTAAAAGTCCCTTCCCACCCAAACCATTCTATGATTCCATGATTTTTAACCTTTTTTTAATGACTAAAGTTCCTCCCTATTAAATTTTGCTGCCTTGATTTCGATGTTATTTGTGCAAATGTTTTTCTCTTGAGTTGAGCAAGGTTAACTTTGAGTTGTATTCCTGCAAGAAGGATTCAGTGACATATTTCAGACCAACGTTCTGTGTCTTGTGCACATCTTTTCTGTTAAGAACAGAAAAGAAACTCAGTGCAAGAGACCATACAGATATTTTGTCTCTCCTAGAGCATTAAAACTGATGGCAATTAACTCTATGCGTCCATGTGCACTTTTTCCATCCCACAGCCTAGGTAAGAGTAGGTTATTGGTTGTTTTTGGCAACAACATAAGATTTTAGCTTGAAGAATGACCATTATTTTGTGAGTACCCAGTTTTGTAGATTTCTTGACGTTCTTCACAGATTTAGAAGCAGAATTAGATTTATCAAAGAAAAAGAAATTTAGTCTTGGCAATGCCAGTTGTTTACTCCAAACTGAGGGGTTCATTTAATCAGGGCAACTTGAGAATACCAGGTGAAAAATGGAAGAAGAGAACTGAAACTCTATATGATTCTGCAACCATTTAGCTCCCTGAAAATCAGAAATTGCCCATTTGCTGTTGCAAGAGGAAAGAACCTGAATCAGAATCTTTGCTTTCTTACTCCCTAGGTTACTTTTTTCACTGCCAATATTTTACTACTAGTGCAGAAGGGGAAATATTTGTGTTGTGAAGAACTGGGTTGGATTTGTGAAGCTCTAGGTGTTTGGTGTGGCACATCAAATTCTGTGAGATCTACAGATAACCAGTATTGCTGAAATAATAGCTCCTAGTTGCATTTTATGGGGAATATGTAATTATATTATCTATTAAAGTTCAGATTGTGGTAGCATAACTCAAATCAACCACTACCATAGTATGGAGGTGGCATCATAAATAGTAATCTAGCCCATGGAATTTGAATGTAACTCAGCACTGATTTTTAGTTCTGCTTTGCTTCACTCCTGTTCTTTGCTTCATGCCTTTTTTATAGCTTATAGTTGAGTTTTTATGGTATTGTTGGGCATTTTTACATGATCAAATATGTGGAAATTTATAAATAAATAAAGCAATTCTGGAATTGAAAAGCAGCATAATATGAATCACTTGGCTGTGAAAGAGGCTTGTAATCAAAAACTTGGTTTGCCTCTACCTGTCTGGGGTATAATTTCAAAAATGTTTAAAAAACATTCTTTTTCTTTTTTAACTCATCTAAAGAGCTGAGCAGCAAGGAAAAAAGCATTAGAATATTGATCAAATAAATAGGCACAAGGAATAGGAAATTAAAGTGCCGAATGTCAGCAGGAGCGTGATAAGAGAGCCCTTGTCTCTGTAGCAGGGGTTTTGTAGCTCCTAAAGGCAGCAGGTAGATAAAGGAGCATGTGGAACCAGGAGGAGATCCCTGTGGGACTGCAGATGACATTGTAACAGATGACTCCAGATGACAATGTAAGAGGAGGAATGGAAAGAAATTATATTAACAAACTGTAGTCGATGGTTATAATAAGATTTGAACTGCTGAATAACTGAACCTGAAAGACCAACATATTTTTCAAGATGGTTTAGAAGGATCCCACGATTGAGTATGTCAAAAGCTGCAATTATGTCAAGAAGTATTACAAAGGATGGATTCCCAGCATCAGATACAATAAGTGTATTATTACAAATCCTGATGAGCACAGAATTCACCTCTGATGAAACAAAACCCCACACACAACAAAACCACAGCAAAACTTTCCTAATAAATTCTATCCATAAGATGTGATATGACTCTTCCTTTCTCCTTATAGTGATGGGGGGAAAATAGATTTAAATCTGCTTTACTGATTGCTTCAACATAAAGGGATTAAAAAAAAAAAATCCATATGATACAGTTACTTTTGTAGAGTTTTAGGTATTTGTAGTGGATAAAAAAAAACCCTTTGTGATATTTTCAATATGCGAATCCTAGTAGAGGAAAAATTTTTCTCAGCAAACCATCAGATACTGGCTCCAAGGGGTATGGCTCTTAGAGAAAGATTTTGTTTCCCAAATTTGAAGCACAGAAGAGAGAAGCACAGAAAACTATGGATTTGTTTTGTTTTGTTTTGATGTTTGTTGTGGGAAGAGGTTCTATAATAAGTCCATCATTTTTCTGGTATAAATTTGTCAGGGGAATAAATGTGTCTAATACATATTTTTGATGATTGATAATGGTTTTCAGAGTGTGCTAAATAAGGAAGCAAGACATTTTCTTTCTATGCTTAAATGATGGGGAAAATAGCCAAAGTGTTATAAAATGACAAAGACAGAACTAGTTCAGAGGTGTCTTTTTTTTTTTTGAAGTTCTGAGAATTTTAGCTACATTTAGTAGGAGTATTGTCTATGAGGACAGCAAAGTGCTTAATGTTAGCAGTTATTTTTTTTCCTTTGTGTGAATCATACTAGCCATGTATAAATATTAAGAGGTTCAAACACAAAATATCCATAACACCATTTCCAAACTAAAATCATGGAATGAAAGAATCATTAAGGTTGGAAAAGACCTCCAAGATCATCAAGTCCAACTGGTAACCCAATACTGCTAACTCCACCACTAAACCGTGTCCCTCAGCACCACATCTACATGGCTTTGAAACCCCTCCAGGGATGGAGAATCCATCACTGTCCTGGACAGCCTGTTGCAGGCATTCACAGCCTTTTTTGGGAATAAATTATTCCTGATGTCCAAGTTAAACCCCCTTGGTGCAACTAGAGGCTGTTTCCTCTTGTCTTCTCACTTGTTCCTTGGGAGAAGAGACCAAGCCCCACCTCACTCCAAATTCCTTTCAGGGAGTTGTAGAGAGTGTTAAGGTCTCCTCTGAGTCTCATTTTCTCCAGACTAAACAACCCCAGTTTCTTCAGTGCTCTCAAGACTTGTGCTCTAGACCCTTTACCAGCTTCACTGTCCTTCTTTGTACCTGCTCCGGCACCACAATGATCTTCTTAGTATGAGGGGAGAACAGAGAAATCACTTCTAAAACACCATAAATCCAAGATTGAGGGGTTGTGTTGTTGGTTTTTTTGTTTTGTTTTGTGTTGTGTTTGTTTGTTTTTCCAAAATATTTGCAAATCATGTTGCTTAGTTTGTTGGGTTTGCTGCCACGTGCATATTGCTGTTTCTCTTCCCCACCGTCCATAGGGAGAATCAGATCAGAAAGAGGGAGGAGAAGACTTTTTCTCAAGGCCTGTTGTGACAAGACAAAGTGTGATGGAGTTTTAAACCAAAAGAGGTAGATTCAGACTAGAGAGGAGGAAGATATGTTTGACACTGAGGTTGGTGAGACCTTGACCCAGGTTGTAGAGAAGGTTGGTAAATATCCCATCCCTGGAACTATTGTAGGTCAGTGTGTTTTGGGCTCTGATCAAGCTGCTGTAGCTGCAGATGTCCCTGCTGACTGCAGAGAAGTTGGACTAGATGATCTTGAAAGGGCCCTTCCTGCCCAAACCATTCTATTATTCTATGACCATATGAAAATATCTTTCTGCTGAAGCTGCAGCTTTGGTTGCTTTTTCGAAGCTCTGCAGTGCTTGAAGCAGCTCTGGTAAATAGAATTTGCAAGAGCACTGAATGAAAAAAAAATCTATCTTAATTAGATGCTTATTGAAATCTAGCAGAAAGTCTATCTGAAACACGATTTCAGAACTGAAACAAATATTTTTATATTTATCCATACTCACTAATATATATGCCTCATGCTGATGGCACACACAGCTTTTTGGGAGCAAATGGGAGAACGGAGATTGCTGCTGACCTCAGAGCTTTGCTAAAATAACTTTCTCAGATGATTGTAAAAATCTATAGTAGAGTCATTTTTGCAGCAGCACATAAATTTTTGTTCACTGAACTTTGATGGTGTGCAGGAGAGGGACATCTGCACGGCTACAGGATGGTGCTTGCTGTTTGCAGGCTTCTATTTTTGTCACTGGTGTCCTGTTTTATGAAGCAAGATTCTTGTTCTTAGTGTCTGATATGATGTGATATGTGATATAATATTCAGTATTGAATTCCAAGACTTGGTGTTCATATTGCTTGTCATCCATGTTCTTACCTTCTGAAGAATCTAATAAGAGAAAAAGCCTGAAAACTTCATATTTTACATTTAAAGAAAAAAAAAAAACCTGTTTCTGATGCAGGAGAAGAGAAACTGGGTCCAAGAAATAATTTATTATTAGCTGAAAAATGGAAAAAAGCTGTAGAGGAAAAATGGGGACATGAACCTTGAGAAATTTGATTTCTTCTATGTTTTCGTCTTGCTGTCTGGCTTGGTTGTCACCGATTGTCATCTCTACAGGCTATGTAATCTTTCCAAGCGTGTGTGACTGCCACCATGACAAAATCTTGTGTTTTACCTACACATCTCACACAGAATCATGAAATTATGAAGGTTGGAAGGGATAGCTGGAGATCATGGAATCCAAACTCCTGCCAAGACAGGTTTACCTAAATAAGGTCACACAGGAACATGTCCATGTGTGTTTTGAAAGTCTCCAGAGAAGAAGACTCATCCACCTCCCAGGGCAGCCTGCTCCAGGGCTCTGTCACCCTTAAATTAAACAAGTTCCTTCTCATGCTTAGATGGAACTTCTTATGTTCAAGTTTGTGCCCATTACCCCTTGTCCTGTTACCGGGCACCACTGAAACAAAGACTGGACCCATCCTCCTGGCACCCACTCTGCAAGTATTGATCAGCATTGATTAGATTCCCCCTCAGTCTTCCCTTTTCCAGATAAAAAAACCCCACAGTTCTCAGTCTTTCCTCATCTCTATAGCCCTCATCTCCTTTTTACTCCTAACCTCTGCATACCCAGGTGGGAGTGTCTTCTTCAGGGCTGGCCCCTTCAGAAATACCTCTCTCTGTTGATCCCTGTCACTCACCTCAGTGGACCTCCACTGGGAAAAGGTTACATTAAATTTGGTTTATTTGTGGAGGTACTTCTGGAGCCAAACACCATTATGGCTATGGTTGCCTTATGTTGGACTGAATAACCTTGGAGGTTTTTCCCAACTGAAGAAATTCTATGATTCTATGATCACACAGTACAAAGTAGGGTGTAGCATCCTGGCTGGGGGGACTCTTCAAATCCCTCCCGAGGGCTTCTTCCCTGGGGTGCTGGCTGTTCCTGAAACACCACGTGCAGGATGGAGGCTTGGGCTTCTCTTCTCCTCCACTCTGTGCTCTTGCTCCCAGGAATACACCAGAGACAAAGAGCCTTTCATGAATGCAAATTTCAGTAGGAGTTATTATATTTTACTTCCATGGAGAAAGAAGGGAAAAAAAAGAAGAAGAAGAAGAAGAAATTCAGGAACAGTGCAGCTTCCCCACAAATCTCCAACTTAACCCTTGCACTCAATTAATCTTCCTGACCTTCTAATGCCCCATGCCATGAATTGTACCTTGAGGTTAGGAAATAGGTCTTGTAGTTGTTCCCAGTGACTCCTCAGTGGCTTTTGTGTTCAGAGCCTTCAGATGTTGTTGATCTGAATTTGAAATTTCTTTTATGCATAATGTCTTGATCTGACAGAGCTTTTGTTTTTTAAGGCTGAGCTTTAATTTGTGTAATCTGGCATATTCTTAATTATACGAGCTGTAAATTTTATTGTACTGTAAAGCCCTGAAATACATGCATAAGGACACAATGCCAAGGTGTGACTGATTAATGGGACCCTTTTGCTCTTCTTGAGTGTGACAGGAACATGCACAGGGACAGACAGTGGGTGGCTGGGAAGAAAATCCTGGTGCAGAAACATTGTCTGTGCATGTAACTTACTGCACATGGGCCAGAGTTTCAGCTGGGATAAATGGGGTTGTTTCCGGTCCATAGGGTGTTATGAATCACAGAATTCCAGTGGCCTCTGGAAAATCATCTAGTCCAATCTCCTTGCTAAACCAGAGGCACCCGGAGCAGGTTGTCCAGGTTCACAATGGCCAGGTGGCTTTGGAATCTCTCCAGAGGAGACTCCACAACCTCTCTGGGAAGCCTGCTCCAGGGCTACAGCACCCTCACAATGAAGATTTTTTTCCTCAGCTTCAGATGGAACCTCCTGTGTTTCAGCTTGTGCCCATTTCCCCTTGTCATGTTCCTGGGCACCACTGGCAAGAGTCTGACCCCATCCTCTTGCCCCCCACATGCCCTTCAGCCCTTGCTGAGCATTGAGAAGATCCCTTCTTGGACTGCTCTTCTGCAGACTCAACAATCCCAGGTCTCTCACAGAGATGCTCCAGGCCCCTCAGCATCTTCATAGCCTCCACAGTATTCTCTCCAGTAGTTCCCTGTCTCTCTTGAACTGAGGGGCCTGGAAATAGACACAATGAGTTACATTTTAAAAGAAATTAGAAAAAGGCTGAAATACCTTCCCAATGTGTTGCTGGGAGATTGACTTCATCCCCCATGTCATACATTATTACAGGATTTTCAGACACCATTGCTAGGACTGGTGCTGCACGATAATTTATCCTTCAATAGGTATTGCCTACACTGATATCACCTCCCTGAGAATGGGAAGAGCAGCAGCACCAGCAGAGATGGTAACGTGCTAGAGCGATGAGTGAGGACACACAATTATCTCATTATTCATGCATGGCATCTCAAGAGACTTGCTATGAAATTTCAGCTTCAGAAACACCAGCTTTTTTTTCCTGGTGAGCCAAAGAATCTGCTAGCTCAGCCAGTGGAAATAATCTAGCAAGGCTTGGTGTTTGACACAGGCAGGTCAGGGAAGGCAATCATGCAGAAGGTCTTTTATTGTAAAGCATGACATGGGGCCATGTTTCACCCCAAATGATGCTGTAGTACTGTTGCTGATACATGGAGGTGGAGCTCTGCGTGGTTATTCCTGTTCTGTGCCAAAGGGATAGAACTATCCACAGTCTGCTTTCCCCTGTTATATGGTTGGAAGAGATCTTTAAGATCATCAGGTCCAACTGTTAACCCAGCCAGGTTGCTAACCGTGTCCTTCAGCACCACATCTTCATGACTTTGAAACCCTTCTGGGGATGGAGACTCCATCACTGTTCTAGGCAGCCTGGTCCAATCCTTGACAACCCTTTTGGGGAAGAAATTATTCCTAATATCCAACCTAAGCCAACCTGATGTGCATCCTAATGTCCCCCTAAGTAAACCTGCTTTGGCAGGGGTGTTTTAATAGATGATCTTCAGGGGCCCCCTGCCTTTCTGTGATTCTGTAACCTCCTCTGACAGAACTTTAGGCTATTTTTTCTTGCCCTATTACTTGTTACTTGAGAGAAGAGACCAACCCCTGGACCACTCCAATTTCCTTTCAGAGAGTTGAAGAGAGGCAGAAGGTCTCCTGTGAGCATCCTTTTCTCTGGGGTGAACAACCCCTGTTCCCTCAGACACTCTTCACAAGACCTGTTCTCCAGATCCTTCACCAGTTTCATTGCCAAAACCCTGGTCATTGCCAATAGTCCCTGGAGAGACATCAAGGGGGGGGATGTCTGTCTAGTTTCCACTCACTCTTCCAATATCTTTTTTTTCAGGGGCTGCTCAAAGTGGTGCCAAGTTTTTCATGCTAACTTTGGTTGCATTCTGCTTTTCATCAGGAACATTGCTGGGTCTGTCTAGCAGGCAGAGATAGTCGGCAGGCATCTGTTACCACCAGATAAAGATTGGAAGGTTTGTTAAGTGACTGATGTTTTTTGCTAAGTCTTCTAAGTATGATTAATGTGTAAAAATATCTAGGTGGGTGATAGATAAACAGGAAAAACAAAGACTCTCTCTTTAACCAGTTTTTGCATGTCCATTCATGGACTTTGATCAGAAGGAAAGGTTACAGGAGCTTGCTGATAGCCCAGAGAACAGACACAGTCATGGCATATCAAAGCCCTAGGTCCTGGGATCCCACAAATACATTAAAGTTCCCTCTCCTAGAGAAAACAAGCCTTAGTGTTTGAAAAGGCTGAAAAATGTGACTCAGTCTGTAAAAACTGGTACCATCCAAAGCAGGTACATTCCTGTCTCCTGGAGTTACACGATTTAGAGGATCTGACTCAAGATTTTTCATTAGTATAGGATGGGAATTTCATAGCAGCTATGATTAAAAACTCAGCAAAACAAGCATTGCTGCTCGCTGCATTAAGGGCTGCTGTCTGCAAAGAACAATATTTCACCAACAGGTCAAAGGAGGGGATTGTCTGCCCCTCTGCTCTCGTGGGACCTCACCTGCAGTGGTGGGTCCAACTCTGGATATGGTGCTCAAGGATAAGTGTAGTAGTGCACCTGATAGAGTTAGATAATGGGTGGACCTGATGACCTTGGAGGTCTTTTCCAACCACAGTGATTCTGTGTGATAGGCAGATATACAGCTTGCCATCTTATGTTGTTATTGACCTGGCAGGTAGAGCTCAAGTTCTAAGTGTCCTGGAGGTCTTCACAGCCAACAGCTCTCTCAGAGTTTACTTCTTCCAGGAGCTGCTGGGTACCACAGATTCAAGCCCTTGAAAATACCTAAAACAAATGAAAAATCCTGTGGGTGCCTTTCTGGATGCACCAAAACACATCTTATCACAGGATCATTAAAGTTGGAAAAGACCTCCAAAACCTTGAAGAACCAAGTCCCACATCTCCATGACCACTAGGTCGTTTCCAGAAGTGCCACATCTACTCGTATTTGGACCTCCAGGAATGGCAATTCCATGACCTCCTGGGGCAGCCCACTCCAAAGCCTCACCAGTCTTTCAGTAAAGAAATTCTTCCTAATATTCAATCTAATCCTGCTCCTGTCTAAGTGGTTCAAGTCACTTGTGATTCCATCTTGAACATTTGAATCACTGAGGGGTGTGTCATGGACTGAGGAAAATGGATCAGACGCATGGTGAAGGATGTGTCATGCAGTAGTATCTCAAGCACAGCAGTTCCCCAAAATAATCAAAGGACCTAAAATTCTTTTAGCCAGTTGCGTTTTTTTAGCTCACCCTCCAATTTTGCGTACTTTTGAAAGAGTTCATGTGCTGCTCTCTGATGGTGCTGCTGCTGAAGGTTTGCTCTGAAACCAGTCAGCATTTTTATACTTTCATGCGTATCTTTGGGAAAATGACGAAAAGATTTCACTGCAAAGCAGAAAGCAGGAAAAGAGAAAAAAAAAACAAAACAAACCAAAACCAAACCAATGAAACAACACTCAACCAGCCAGTAAACTTGTGCACAGTAAGATAAAAATCAGTGTTTCATTACTTATTTATTCATTTATTTAAAAATCTTTAACCAGAAATCATTCATTAAGATGCAGCATCTCATGTACAATGATGGCCTAGGGAAGGGAGATGGATTAAAAAATGGAAATCCAATGAAATTCAATAAGGGGAAGCGTAAAGTCCTGCATCTGGGGAAGAACAACTCCATGGATCATTACAGGTTGGGTCTGATACGTTGGAGAGCAGCTCTGTTGTAAAGGACCTTGGGGTCATGGTGATCAACAGGACGATCATGATCCAGCAATGTGCCCTTGTGGCCAAGAAGGTCAATGGCATCCTAGGGTACATCAAGAAGAGTGTGGCAAGCAGGTAGAGGGATTTTCTCCTCTCCCTCTAGTCTGTCCTAGGGAGGCCATGTGTGGAGTTCTGGGCTCAGTTCTGGGCTCCCCAGTTCAAGCAGGACAGGGACTTGCTGGAAAGGGTACAGAAAAGGGTCACAAAGATGATGAGGGGACTGGAATATCTCTGTTACAAGGAAAGACTGAGAGAATTGAGTCTTTGAAGAGGAGCAGGCTGAAGGAGGATCTCACCAATACTTATAAATACTTAAAGGGTGGGTGTCAGATGGATGGGACCAATGTTTTATGCAGTGGTGGCCAGGGACAGGACAAGGGGTAATGGGCACAAATGTGAGCACAGAGTGTTCCATCTATCCATGAGAAGGAACTTGCTTAATTTAAGGGTGATGGAACCCTGGAACAGACTGCCCAGAAAGGTATTGGAGTCTCCATTTCTAGAGACATTCCAAACCCACTTGGACATGTTCCTTTGTGACATTGTTTAGGTGAACCTGCCTTGGCAGGAGAGTTGGATTTAATGATCTCCAGAGATCCCTTCCAACTCCTACCATTCTGTGATTCTGTGAAATACTATTATGTCTAATGAGTGTACCATTAACACAAATAGGAAATTAATGAAAAAATTTCTGATGGGGCAAGATTAGTTTTAACTCTTTATGTCTAAAATAGTGCATAATGGTGGCAGGCTGTGGTAGATGAGAGCTGCAGTAAACAAGCATGTCTCAAAAGAGACGAAATGTCAGCAAAATAATTGCCTAACAGTACTTCATATCAATTAATTCATTTGTACTTAATTAAAAGGAGTCATAACAATTGGCTGCTGTATAAAACCCCCTTAGCTCTGGAGTCTTTTTTTGCCTTGTCTTAGTTTTCTGGGGCTGGATATTGTTAGCTGTTTTGAATAATTCAACCCAGATCTATTTCCTAAGCAGAAAATCTATCTTGGAGTTATTCCCTGTTCTGCAGGAAGGAGCAATCAACAGGAGCTCTGTGGGCCTTATAAATAGCAATGAGGGAGACAAGGGAAAGGGTTTCAAAAAGTACTTGAAACTGAAATTGTTTGGGTTAGGTACTTCCAAAGATGTGTGTTGGGCCCGTCACTCCAAGACATTGAGCTGCTGGAATGTGCAGAGAAGGGCAACAAAACTGGTGAAGGGTCTGGAGAATAAGTCTTATGAGCAGTGGCTGAGAAAAGTGGGATTGTTTAGTGTGGAGAACAGGAGGCTGAAGAGAGACCTTACTGCTCTCTACAGCTCCCCAGAAAGAGGTTGGTGTGAGGTAGGAGCTACAGAGAACCAGAAGGTCTCCCCTCAGCCTCCTCTTCCCAGACCTGTGGCCAGCAGGTCAAGGGAGGTCATTCTCTCCCTCTACTCAGCTCTGGTGAGACCCCACCTAGAGTACTGTGTCCAGTTCTGGAGCCCCTATTACAAGAGGGATATGGACATGCTGGAAGGTGTCCAGAGAAGGGCCACCAGGATGATCAGAGGGCTGGAGCACCTCTCCTATGAGGACAGACTGAAAGAGTTGGGGCTGTTCAGTCTGGAGAAGGCAAGGCTCCGTGGTGACCTTATTGTAGCCTTTCAATATCTGAAGGGGGCTACAAGAAAGCTGGGGAGGGACTTTTTAGGATATCAGGTAGCAACAGGACTAGGGGGAATGGAATAAAGCTGGAATTGGGGAGATTCAGGCTGGAAGTGAGGAAGAAGTTCTTCACCTTGAGAGTGCTGAGAGCCTGGAATGGGTTGTCCAGGGAGGTGGTTGGGGCCCCATCCCTGGAGGTGTTTGAGGCCAGGCTGGATGAGGCTCTGGCCAGCCTGATCTAGTGTGAGGTGTCCCTGCCCATGGCAGGGGCAGTGGAACTGGCTGATCCTTGAGGTCCCTTCCAACCCTGACTGATTCTATGATTCTATGATTCTAAATAACCCCAGTTCCCTCAGCTCCTCCTCACAAGATTTGTACTCCAGACCCTTCACCATCTTCATCGCTCTTCTCTGGACATGCCCCAGCACCTCAACGTCCTTCTCATAGTGGGAGACTACAAAAGGCTGCAAGAGTGGCAGCAGTCTGTCCCTGGGGTTGACAACTCTTTGGGTTGCCCATGCTGGAGGTACTCCCTGTTTCTGGAGGGACTCTCTGTGTTTGTTCACAGTGGTTATAATTCCTCCCCATTTTTGGCCTCTCCACAGAGGAAAGCTGTCTCCTGCCCAGCATGGTGGTGGTGGTGGTGGTGCGGAAGGGTTAACCCCTGTCAGCCCCCCTCCTCTTCTGCCTGCTGAAGTGCCTTGTTTGCAAAGGATTGATAGAGTACCCTTGAGAGAAAGATTCGCATTTTCACTGTTCCGTGTCAGGGAATGAGGTTGTGTGATTTTTTGTGTCATTTTGCACCACCATATTTCTTCCATTAGGAATTCTAATATTTCACAACCTCTGTCAAGGAAACTGCTACTCCTAATGCATACGGCGAATGCATTCCAGATGGCCTGGTAATCCAGTTCAGGTTTTTCACATACATTATTTCAGTTCCACCATGGGTCTAGGCTCAGGTTTGCCAAAGCTGGTTTCATGATTCATTTGCAACTGCAACAAGTTAATCCCAGAGCGAATAGCTCTGTCCACTTCAGGTGAATTCTTCTCGCATGCTGGCTCCAGACATGGGCTGGTAAGAGATGCTTCCAAAATAGCAATTTATATTCAGCATCCTGGTGCCAAATTCTTCCTCTCTGTATCCATGGCCAATGGATCAAGGAGATGTTTCTAAAACAAGTGGTTCCTTAATTTATGACCAGTATTTGTTGGCCACTGGAGCTGGTCCAGTTCAAATGAAAGCATTTTAAAGCATCATGAGAAATATTTAAAAGGGGAGAGCCCAAAAAGCTATGCACAATGAATAATAAAACTTCAAATAATCCCATGGATTGAATCATGACTGTCCCTGGAGGTGTTCAGGAAGCATGTAGACATGGCACTTTAGAACACTCTTTAATGGCCATGGTGGTGTTAGCTTGAGAGCTGGAGCTGATGATCTTGGAGGTCTTTTCCAAACCAAAGGATTCTGTGATCCTGTGATTAGTGTTCATCTTCATTAATTCTCGGTCCAACAACAGAAGCAGCATCAAATAAGCAGAGTATGACTTTATCCAGCTTCCTCAAGGTTGGTAGCATCAGCTTTGATTTCTCTTTGTTTCCTTCTATATTTATTTTTGGGTTTATTTTATGGAGCTTTTGTAGTGTGTTGCTTTGCACTGGAATTTCCATAAGGTTGTGCTGTATATTTAATAAAATTTCCTGTTTACATCTTGATAGTGAAAGATTTTGCTAAACATCACCCTACTTCTCATCTGTTGCACCCATAAAGAAGCTCAACTCCAGGTAATCATAGAATGGTAAGGGCTGGAAGGGACCTCTGGAGATCATTGAGTCCAACCTTCCTGCCAAAGCAGGATCACCTAGGACAAGTCACACAGGAACACATCCAGATGGTTCTTGAAAATCTCCAGAGAAGGAGACTCCACAACCTCGCTGGACAGCCTGCTCCAGGGCTCCAGCACCCTCACAGTAATGAAGTCCTCATGTTAAGGTGGAATGGTCTGTATTCTATTTGTATCTGTTGTCCCTTGTCCTATCACAGGAGGCCACTGAAAACAGACTAGCACCATTCTATTGACACCCACCCTTCAGATATTTATAAACATTAATAAGAGCTGTCTCCATCCCTTTAGCTCTCCTTTTGTCTCCAACACATTTGGCTCAATCACACCAGCTGAAATGAAATGACATTTCCTGAGCTCTGACCTCTTCGACACTGCTGTGGACTCAGCATCTTAATTGCTCTTGGTGTGAATCATGTGAAGCTGGTGCATAATTTCTCCAGACATTTATGGGAGATCTACAGTAGACATTTGCTCTCAATAACAAAAATAAAGGAATCCATAAATCCCCATGAAACTTTCCCCTACTTCATTTTCAAGTTGTTTATACAAGGAACTTCATGTCGCAATAACACTTTTTTTTTTTGGTCTTTGTTTGATTGGAAAATTTCTATTAAACTGTTATGAGAAAATAACTTTATGCTTCAGGTTTTATGTTTCAATTTGATTAACAGCAGGCTTTTACAAAGGTTCTAGCAGAGCTGCCTATGTGCTACACATTCAGCCTTGTTGCACTATCTGTTTTTTGGTGGACTTCATCAAGAAAATCGAATTTCCTGCCTATGTCATTTTGGAAATATATTGAATGTCATATCCCTTTGTCTTCAACACTTTTAGTGTGAGAGTAGGAAGGCTCTGTAAATGAATCTGTCCAGGTTGGATCAATGGGCCAAAGTCAATTGTATGAGGTTTAACATAGCCAAGTGCTGCGTCCTGCGCTTGGGTCACAACAACCTCATGAATGCCCCAGGCTTGAGGCAGATTAGCTGGAAACTACCAGATGAAACAGGACCTGGGGGTGCTGGCTCACAGCTATCTGAACATGAGACAGCAGTGTGCTCAGGTGGCCAAAAAGGCTAACAGAATCCTGGCCTGGATCAGGAAAGGTGGGGCCATCAGGGGAAGGGAAGTGATCGTGCCCTGGTACTGGGTAGTGGTGAGGCTACATCTTGAATATTTGGTTCATTTTTGGGGCCCTCCCTCCAAGAAGGACATTAAGCGTGTCCAGGGAAGGGCAATGAAGCGGTGAAAGGTCTAGAGAACAGGTCTGGTGAGGAGCAGCTGAGGGACTTGGGGTTGTTTAGTCTGGAGAAGAGGAGGCTGAGGGGAAACCTCAATGCTCTCTACAGTTCCCTGAAAGGATGCTGGAGTGAGATGGGAGTCAATCTCTTCTTTGTAGTATCACTTGATAGAAAAAGAGGAAATATCCTGAAATTGTGCCAGGGGAGCTTTAGTTTGGATATTAAGAACAATTTATTTGCTGCAAGAGTGGTCAGGCATTGGAACAGGCTGCCCAGGGAAGTGGTGGAGTCACCATCCCTGGAGGTGTCTGAGACACATGTGGACATGGCACTTTGGGACATGGTTTAACGGCCACGCTGGTGTTAGGCTGACAGTTGGACTCGATCTTAGAGGTGTTTTCCAACTGAAACAATTCTATGATTCTGTGATTCATCTGACTCTGGTTTATAAG
Source organism: Indicator indicator (assembly GCF_027791375.1). Taxonomy (NCBI): domain Eukaryota; kingdom Metazoa; phylum Chordata; class Aves; order Piciformes; family Indicatoridae; genus Indicator; species Indicator indicator. Next base: position 33,943,716 of record NC_072016.1, on the reverse strand, counting down.
CTTTGGACTGTATTTATAGCAGAACCCTTGTTCTGTAGCATTCAAAATTTCCTGCTTATGATGCAATGGCAAAAGTCATTAAACATTAGCAGTAATAGTATTTTCACTGTAATAAAGTGTTAATTACTTCCACATGTTAATCGAGTTGGGGGAGGGGGGGCGGAGGAGGAGAGAGAGATTTTTGCCATTGTTACAGTGCCTAAAATAATTTCCATGTGATAATTTTCCAGGATATCAAAAACTGAATAATTATGCACTAATTAAGAAAGTAGAGCCTGCTCTGGAGTTAAGACTGCATTAATTTTAATGTTTTTACAGTCCTTTAATTGGGGAAAGGGCTGTAAATTGAGAGCTGACGCACTCTCCCACCGTAAGCAGGGCCTGCCTTTGCAATCCGCCTCCGATATACCGCAACCCAAGGTCAACACAAGTTTGCAAAATCCCTCTGCTCTTCAGACGAAATGTATTGGTGGTGAAGCGTGCATCTATCACTCTGACAAGCATTTAACTCTCCAAGAGCATATGCTCTCACTTCTTAAATTATTAATTGCATTAAATACATTTTCATATCGTGGACTGTTTGTTACAAAGTGTTCCCGGGCAAGGGAGAGGTTGTCCCCCGCTTCGAGTATGAAACACTTTGCTGTCTGTTGTTTCAATGGGAAAGGCTCTGTTTTGGGAGGCTGCTGAATGTGCTGCATGACCAAAAATTGCTAAAAAAGTCACCCTTGCAAAGTCTTTCCTTTTATTTTTTATTTTTTTTAATGTTGATCAGTTGGCTTCAGTTTCCCTCCGTCTCTTTTGTTCTGCACTAATGTCTGTAAGTCCATATTGTTTGGGTTTGTTTATACCTTTACACTTATCAGCTCGTGCAGTTTTCCAGGGTATTCTCCCTGTCACACCATTATCACAGGCAATGGCATCATCATCCGCTTCATTATCATCTCTGGGTCATTTCAGCCCGAAATGGCTTTGCGTTACAACTAAAAGGAGGAATCTGGCAAATGGATCATATTATCTCCCTCTCTCACTCTGGCATTTGAATGCATTATACAAGGCACAGTCTTTATATTAACAGGCATCCTGACCTTTGCCTGTAACATGTTTATTTTAGCAGTACTTGCTAGTGCTGCTGGAGTTCAGCTCCTGCCAACTCCTGATGCTATTGTAAGACCTGTGTTTATACTTCATTCATGCCAAATTGGTTCCCAGGCTGCAGGGGAAATGTTAAGGCCCAGGTGGGACAGTGGAGCTGTGGAAGCAGCTCCTATTCCTACCTGCATCCTTGTCTTCATCCCTGCCTGTATCTTTGCTTGCATGCATCCTTGCCTGACTGCATTCCTGCATCCCTGCTTTCGTCCTTGCCTATATTCCTGCCTGTATGAATCCCTTCTGTTTACCTGCATTCCTGCCTACATCCCTATCTACCTGCATCATTGCCTTCATCCCTGCCATTGTCCTTGCTTGTGTACATCCTTGCATGACTACAGCCTTGCATCCTCGCCTGCATCCCCACATTCCTGCATCCCTGCTTGCATCTCTGTCTTCTGGGTGTCCTGGTAGTGGGTCACCCTGAAGTCATTGTCCTGGGGAGCTACTGCCAGTCTTGTCCCAGGCACCTTGTCCCTCCAGCTGTGGAGGGATCCCCTCTTTTTGTCATCAGGTGGGCTCAGACCTGTCGATGCAGAGGGTTTGTTGATGACAGAAAATAAATTGTCACTGGATCAGTATTTGCAATTAACTCCTGAAATGGGAGCATCTGATCTGACTCTGAGCCCACACTTGGTGGAGATCTGAATCTCAGATCTTCTTGGTATCCATTCTCTTTGTTTCCTTTTTGTTTTGAATTGCTTAAGGAAAGTAATTCAAATATTCATAGAAAAATTAGAATATTTTCCTAACACACATGTATGTGTTTACTTGTTATAATTGCAGTTTACTAACAGTTTTACTGTGGTACTTGAATATCTCCTCCACAGGCAGAGGTTTGTAAAGTGATAGGAAATCCATACCTTTCTAAATATGTTTGTGCTGCCTTCTTGTATCTTAGGCAGATCTAAACATGGCTGAGAAATGGGAATCCTTTCTCTGTATGAGCTTTTCTGGAGACCTTGTTGGACAAACCCTGCCTAAGGCTGCTGTTAAAATTTCTTCAGCTTTCTGCTTTTGTGCATTTCCTGATAGCAATGTTTTAATGGTGTTACTGGTGTGAAGATGTGGCATCGTATCAAGGACAGTGCAAATATCTTGATGATTGTCATAAATGAAGATCACCTTGATTCTCCTACATGTCACTGCAACCATAAATATTGAGAAGACAGTGGACAAATGTCAGTACTTCAGGACAAAGTAAATTCAAGATGCTTTTAGAGGTGTTTCCAAAGTGTGTTGATGCATTTTGATGCATTTCCCTCTGTAAGAATGAGAACTGGCATAAGCTCAAATCGAGTGGTTTGGAAGAGTCTTTGCAGTTTACTGCTCTCTGATAAAACAGCTCAGAGAAACAATCTTCCTGCCTTCTGGAGGTGATAGTTTGAAATGTACGGTGTGTGAAAGTCAGTGTTACATTTCTCACAGGATCCCAGAGGCTCAGAGTGGTAGAGGTTGGAAGTGACCTCTGAGGAACATTCAGTCCAATGCACTTCCTAAAGCAGGGTCACCCACAGCAGGTTGCCCAGGTTCACAATGGCCAGGTGGGTCTGGAATCTCTCCAGGGAAGGACACTCCTCTGGAGTCTCTGCACATCTCGCTCCAGGGCTCCAGCACCCTCACAACAAAGAAGTTTCTCCTCATCTTCAGAGGGAACCTCCTGGGTTCCTGTATGTTTCCATTGCCCTTGTCCTGTCTCTGAGCACCACTGAAAAGTGTCTGGCCCCATCCTCTTGCCCCTGAGGCCCTTTAGCTCTTGCTGAATATTAAGAAAATCTCTTGTCAGGCCATTCTTCTCCAGGATCAACAGCCCCAAGTCTCTCAGCCTTTCTTTCTCATGGAGATGCTTCTGTCCCCTCAGTATGATTGTACCCTTTGTTGGGCTCTCTTCAGTAGTTTCTTGTCTCTCTTAAACTGAGGTCTCCAGAACTGGATCCAGTACTCTATGTGTGGCCTGACTAGGGCAGAGTAGAGGTAAGGAGAACCTCTCTTGACATGCTGGTAACACTCTTAATGCACCCCAGGAGACCATTTGCCTTTTTGGCCACAAGGGCACATTGCTGGCCCATGGATCATTTTCTTCATCCTGCATCATAACGAGGGCACGAACTGGCCACAATTTGCTTTGCAGGACCAATTGGACAGTCGGGCACGAAGCAGTGGAAAACTCATGGATGGAGTTGCAGCTCCAAGTGCAGACTTCTTAGCTGATTTACATTAATATTTCTTAGATCATTTTAATGGCTTATTGCTTTGAAGCAAGATAAAGAACTTTGCACATGGTGCTTTTATTGTGTCAGTTCAGTTGTTGAGGTGGAAAAAGCAATATTTTTTAATGGTCAGCATGATACTGGATATTAGGAAGAATTTCTTTCCTGCAAGAGTGGTCAGGCATTGGCACTGGCTGCACAGGGAGGTGGCTAGAGTCATTGCCCCTGAGGTGTTCAAGGAATGTGTGAAAACAGCTCTTTGGGACATGGTTTAGAGGCCATGGTGGTATTGGTTTGATGGTTGGACTCAATGGTCTTAGCAGTCTCTTCCAGCTGAAACTATTCTATGATGCTATGATTTTATCTGGTTGGAGAACTGTGGAACATGTCCGCAGAACTCAATCTACCTGCTGTTGGAGTGGGAAAGATTGTAGGGGAGTTAACAAAGACAAATTGTAGAAAGGCCAGGAGAAATATTTTTCACCCATTTTTTTTCCCTTTCTTCTGCTCCACTTTCTCTATTACCATTGCATTAATTAGAAATTTAGGTAAATGACATAAGTGCCCTAATTTTTTATTTCTGCCAGGAGAACAATTAGGCCGTTAGGAGTAACAAATGGTCTGGATGCTTGTTGCCTGTTGAAAATTTCAAGCCACATTATTTCTGACATAAAATAAAACAAATAATAGTTGTGTTGGCCCACTTTTTTTTAATTTTTTTTTTAACCACAAGCAATGTCAGCTTTAGCTGTGCAGCGTACCATTGCCTCTTTTTTTTTTTTTTTCTTTTTTTCTTCCTATTGTCATGGCTCATTAAAGTATGCTGACTCTTGTGGATTCCTATTTCCTTTAGGTAAATAGTTATTTACATGAACTACAACATTTTTCTTTGTTGACAACTTCTAATTGTTCGGGCAACCAAGGGTGATCTATTAACCACTCTGAATAAAGCTTCACCTATGAAATAAATTAACTATTCTTTCAAAAGAGGCAAAATTTCTAAATGGACAAATTAGACCCTTCTTAGCCACATATGGTAAGTGTTTTAAGCATTTCCCCACTCGTGGGTACTCTAGAGAACAATTTTTCATGATGGAGTGGAAGACTTCTTAACTCACTTGGAGACTTTCTCATGGCAGCATTTGGCAGTGCTGTACTCTGATGGGCTTTGTGGCTCACCCTTGTGTGTGGCTCTAGTGACTTTGTGCTCTTAAATTTTTTAACTCTTGCCATGACATATTGGAGGCAGGAGACAGAAATATCCCTCATTCTAGTGTGTGTTTCAGTTACACTCCTTTGTAAGTGAAAATTTGATTTCCAGCCTTAGCCTTTGTAAATAGGGTACGAGTACGTCACTGCACCATTTGCTAATCACAGCTGCCAGGAGGACTTATATGTTCCCGAGTTGCACTTCATAGAATCATAGAATGGATTGGGTTGGAAAGGACCTTTAAAGGTCATGTAGTCCACCCCCACTGCAGTGAGGAGGGACATCTTCAACTAGAGCAGATTGCTCAGAGTTCCAAACAGTGTGACCTGGAATGGTTCAAAGGAACAAGGCTTCTGCCACCTCTCTGGGCAGCCTGAGCCAATTTTTCACCATCCCCACCATGCAAAATTTCTTCCTTCTCTCTAGTCTAAACTTACCACTTTGAGTTTCAAACCATCACCCCTTGTCCAGTCACAACAGGCCCTGCCCAAAAATTGTCCCCATCAGAATCACAGGCCTCATTTAAGTAGGGAAAGACCACAATAAGGTCTCCCTGGAGCCTTCTCTACTCCATGCTGAACAACCCCAACTCTCTCAGGCTGTCCTCACAGCAGAGGGCTTCCTGCCCTCCCATCATTGCTGTGGTCTCCACTAGCCTCACTTCAACAGGTCCATGTTTCTGCTGTGCTGAGGACGCCAGAGCTGGCCCCAGCACTGCCTGCAGAGCCTCAGCAGAGTGGAGCAGAGATGGAACTACAACTACTGTTACCAGGTCTAATTTTATTTTACTTATGCAAATAAACTGGAAGAAATCCCACCAGAGACAACAGGCTTACAGTGGTGTGGATATTGGTTTAATTACAAAGAGTGGTACTTTTCAGAACAACTATAGATTTTTAATCAGAGTAGATGTCAGAATGGGATGTCATCTTCAGGTCAGTTTTAAAAACACTTAAGTGAACTTGAAAGTACCTATATCTCTGTAAGGAGGAAAGACTGAGAGACCTGGGTCTGTTCAGCCTGGAGAAGAGCAGCCTGAGAGGGGGTCTGATCAATATTCAGCAAGAGCTAAAGGGCCTGTGGAGGGCAAGAGAATCGGGCCAGACTCTTCTCAGTGGTGCCCAGTGAGAGGAAAAGAGGCAACAGACACAAACTGGAACACAGCAAGTTCCACCTAAGCACGAGGAAATAATTCTTTGCTATGAGGTTGCTGAAGCCCTGGAGCAGGCTGCCCAGAGAGGCTGTGGAGTCTCCTTTTCTGGAGATCTTCCAAACGACCTGGGCAGCCTGCTGTGGGTGACCCTGTTTTAGCTGGGGGGTTGAACTGGATGATCTCCAGAGGTCCTTTCCAACTCTCACCATGCTGTGATTCTGTACTTTTTTTTTTTAGGCACTTTTACAGCTTTGCAAGCCCTTACAAACTCAGGTCCTGTGCACATCTAAGTGCCCAAGACCCGTTTCACCACAAGCCATGGAGAAGCCACTTAGACACTTCAGAAAACATTACTGACATAACTCTTTCCCCAGTGTCTGAGGCGTGCCAAATATTGCAAGATAGAAACCTAAGAAAACATGTTTTTCTAATTTAAGTCAGAACTTGACCACATTTCAATGTCCACATTTTTTGTATTTAGAAATGAAGAACTTCTTACAAGGAAGCATCCAATCAGTTTAAATTATGCTGAGTTTGTTTTTATGGTTTCCCATGACTTTTTTAGGCCAGTGTAGTTTCCCGTTTCCCACACATTAGAAGTCAGTATGTCAAGACTTTGGAATGTATTTTAGGCTGTTTAGCATAATTTGAGCACACTTCTGAAATGGTTTCTACTACAAAAGACCTCGCTATTGTAGATCCACTTCACAAAAATAGCAACTTAATAGAAGATTGTGTTTTCTGTTTGTATGGGAAAAAAATTAATTAAGAGTTATTTTGGCACTAATATTTACTCTGCAAGAGTAATTAAAACAGAGAGATCAGTAAAATGGGTGTAGCTCTAAACACATGTTCTTGCTTTGTTTTATTATATTGATTAGGTTTAAACCCCAATTTGGCATCACCTCTCTTAATATGTTGTTGATGAAACCATGTGGAGACCTGACCTTAATATAATCATGACAAACCTAATTTGATTATTTTTAGCTAATTAAAATATAATAATAATAATAATAATAATAATAATAATAATAATAATAATAATAATAATAATAATAATAATAATTATTATTATTATTATTATTATTATTATTATTATTATTATTATTATTATTATTATTATTATTATTATTATTATTATCCTCTCACTTCAGGTCATTCTGCTGGAAAGAAAATCTTCTTGGGAGACTTCTGTCTCTGAAGGACCTTGTGCCTTTTGTATAATTGGGAGAGGTGTTTATTTCATGGGCCAGTTATAATAACAGCAATTATCATATAAAAGCTCTGTGAATTTTTAAATTGTGGCTTGGTGTTAAGTTTACTGTGGCTCTGAGTTGGTGCATGTGGGAAGCAGCCTCGAGGTTTGTCATGTCTTCCACCCAGTCCTTCTTCTTTCCCCTTTCTCCTTCCATTTTGTCACCAGTTTACAGCTTCTTTCCCAGCTGCACGTATCGCAGTTCAATATTTTTGCTCTCCTTACCATTAACACCCAGGATCTGCCCTTAGGCTTTGGTGACTCTTTATTTAGGAGGTTGGACTAGATGACTTTTAAAGGTCCCTTCCAACCTAAAGCATTCTGTGGTTCTATGATTCTGTTCTATGACACCAGGTTCTTGCCCAGAGCAGTTTCTTCAGCTGCTGCAAGCTTGTGTGTGTTTGAGGTGCTTATGTATCATAAAGCCAGGTACAATCTAGGAACATCTTGGGGGAACCTCCTTGCCCACCCCTGGGAGATGTATCTTGTCCTTGGTAGGACTGGACACCATCCCACTGCAGAAATGGCTCTGCTGACCCACCACCATCCAAGGCTTTTTCTTTCCTAACAAAGTAAATCTACAGCCTGTGAAGTGTTGTAGAAGCCAACTGATGAACAACATTCATTATATTTGACTTAAATATTTTAATAGCATCTATTACTGTGATGTCAGGGACATCATCACAATCTTCAATTTCACATTGCTCTTGTGAGTCTGGCGGTGTCAGCATCCCCACTTTGTACCTGCAAATAACAAATAAAGCAAGAGAAAAACACATTTGTAAGATCTTTAAATGGAATTGAACAAAAATGTAAGAATTAATCAAACATGAGGCTCTCCAGGAGCATGCCATAGAAAAAAAAGAAATTTGAACCTTAGCCATCAGAGTCCCAGGTTGGTGCCTACCCCACTGGATCATTTGTTTTCTGAGGTGGCTTGAAGGAAGCATAGCTGCTGCTAATGTATAATTGGTGCAGCAAATTACCTTCTGCATTATATCTAGAAATCTTCTGCTTATGACACAGGTATGATGTAGGAAATTATTTATCAGCCAGGCTCACCTGGGACCAAGTTGGCTGCTTGCTGACTTGATTTTCCTTCAAAGCATGTTCCCTCATCTTCCTCTCCCTGATGGTGGAGACTTTCTTTCAAAACAATTTCTGAAGAAGGTGGCCTACATATAATAATAATAATAATAATAATAATAATAATAATAATAATAATAATAATAATAATAATAATAATAATAATAATAATAATTTATTAATATTTGCAACCACCTCACCTCTGCTGAATGCCATAAAAGCAGGTCAAGGAAAATGATGAGCAATCAAGATTATTCATGTCAAGACTAGTCATTCCAGTCCCAGTCAACAGCATAACACTGACATAGGGGTAAGGCTGCCAAGCCATCATATGTTCAGCTGCTGTGTAAAAACCTCACTGGAGGTGAAGGCTGAGGTCACCAATGTGATCCTGTAGGATCAAAGGATGGTGACCCCCATCACTTATGTTCTCATTCTTGGGTGTAGACTTCACCCCACACCTACAAACAGTGGGTGCTTAAGAAAGGACCCACCTCATCTCTTGGTAAATCTCTTGTCAATTTCTTGGTTGTTGCCATTGTCCCCATGTTCCCAAACTCATTGAGAAGAAGTACCAATATTTGACTACTAGTGGGTTGAGGAGATTAAATTTTACTGCTTCCATTTCCCCACCAATGCACCTTGTGGAAAATAAATAAATAAATAATGGTTTTAAAAATGTACAAAATCTAATTTAAAATGACATTGGGGTTTTATTTAAAGTCATGGAAGCTGGTTAATTCCAAAATGCTCTCATTAACTCACATCATTTAACAAGTTTCTATTCATTTAGCTCTCTCTCTCCAGAGCCTCTCAGCTGCTCTACCTCAACACATTGACAGCCTTCTGTGCTTCTGCTTCCCTGGGGGACCTAAGGTGACTTTAAACTACCTTTTCATTCTCCCAGAGTTAGGGTGCAGAAATGAAATGGCGCAGCTCAGGCAGCTCTGGAAACCTGTCTTCTGAATTACAGTGGGTTCCCTGTATTGATGTACTCTGCCCTCCTCCCCACCACCATGTCCTCCCAGTTCCCCCTCTGTGTCCCTGACTCCAGTTATTTCTACAGCGTCCTCAGCTCCTGCATGGGGAGATATTTCCCATGGCTGATCTATAATTACTGAGCCATCACAGGCCTTGCAATAAGTGTAAAAGGATATATATGGAGTATAAATAAGGATATCACCCCACTTGTTCGCTATGGGCTCTGCATCTTCCCTCCCTGTGGACCTACTTTTCTGTCCTTTACATTTCAGTTTCAGCTCCCTCTCAGGCTTATTATCTTCCCCTTTTCTTGAAACTTAGGGTTATTGAGGTGTTTGTTCCTTTTTGCCTTTGCCATTAACAGCAGCTTTTTCCAAACTCCCTCTAAACCTCATTTCCTATGCCTTTGCTTTTCTCTTGTTTTCAATGCAGAAAAGAGAATGAAAAGCATCCCTTTTCTCTCCCTTGCTTCTTTTTCTGTTCTTTTATTCCTCCTGGAATCATGGAATCACAGAAACATTTGGACTGGAAGGGACCTTTAAAGGTTATCTAGTCCAACCCCACTGCAGTCAGCAAAGACATCTGCAACTAGAACAGGTTTCTCACAGCCCCAAACAACCTGACCTGGAATGGTTATAGGGATGGGATACCACCTCTATGGGCAATCACCTTCAGTGTAAAGCATTTCTTTTTTTTTTTTTCTCTAGTCTAAATCTCCATCATTGAGTTTAAACCATCATCCCTTGTCCTGTCACAACACGCCCCGCTCACAAGTCTGTCTCCAGCATTCTGATCAGCCTAAGTATTGAGATGGCACCAGAAGGTGTCCTAGGCCACAGAAAGGTCTCCCAGATCTGGAGATTTTATTTCCCAAAGTGACTACTGATACATAATTAGAATATTCTTCAAAGCTTGAATTTGAGACAGAGAACATTGAGAGACTGCTGAGGCTTGACAAGGCCCTGGGCAGCCTGGTCTCATTGGGGATGTCCCTGCTGACTGCAGGGTGGTCAGACTAGATGACCTTTGGAGGTCCCTTCTGGCCCGGACCATTCTATGATTTTGTGATAAACATCTTTCAGTAAGAGCCCTCTTTCCAATGTCTCAGGTTCAGAACATCCAACAGTTCTTTGTTTCCTCTACAAATATTTAGTTTTTTACTGTCCACATGGCTGGAACTTGATGATGCATGCTCAGACTTTGCCTTTGATTTTCTATCAAATTCTAGAGATACTGGATCCAGAAGCCTGTCTTGGGTACATTGCATTACTGGGGTAGATTGTTTTCCATAAGCAAAACTTTTTTCTTCTCCTTTCAGAGTGAAAAAGAAAAGGTTCTGGGGAGAACTTCTTGTGTCCTTTCAGTACTTGAACGGACTGATCGCGAGGCTGGGGACAGACTTTTTAGCAGGGCCTGTTGTGACAGGACAAGGGGGGATGGTTTTTAAACTAAAAGAGAGAGATTTAGACTAGATGGAAGAAAGAAAATTTTTACACTGAACGTTGTGAAACACTGGCCCAGGTTGCCCAGAGAGGTGGAATGTGCCCCATCTGTGGAAGCATTCCAGGTCAGGTTGGCTGGGGCAGTGAGCAACCTGCTCTAGTTGCAGATGTCCCTGCTGACTGCAGAAGGTTTGATTAAATGACCTTGAAAGGTCCTTTCTAATCCTAAATATTCTGATTCTGTTATTCTGTGATAAGTGACTGTCCATGCAAGACATGGACATGAGAGATGGGCATGAATGATGCCTCTGATGTTTAACTCTATCAACAGCAAAGCATATGACTTAACCTGGAGGAAAATTTTCAGAGCTTTAGGGAGTGAAATTTGGTAGTTACACTGATACGTTAATTTCAGGATTGGTTTGAAAAACATATAAGATTTCTTCTGGAAAAAGCAAAATATTTTCTAGCTCTGCGCCTTCATAAATAAATGATCCTTTCTGAGCACAAAACCCCACGATGGCTGAGTTCTTCAGGCTGAAACAAATGGTCTGAGAGGAGCATGTCCTCAGTAAGGTCCTGTCCTCCTGACCCTGACATGACAAATTCATGTTCACACGGCAGATGATCCCACAGCTGAACCTGGCTCCTGTGCCAGCGCAACAAGCATGCTAACCCCTGTGTGAAGAGGTAGCATCCCTCTCCAGCCAGCCCCCAAGGCATTTTCTGGCATTGCCTTTTCTTGCCATAAAGTTTCAGAGTTCAGAAGTGAAGGACAGGAGGAAAAGGAATTTTTTTTTTCAATTTTTTTTTTTGGGGGTTGGGAAAATCAGTGAGAAACATCTCACAGTATTGTGCAAGGGTGAGGTTGGGGTCTGTGCTGGAGGCTGGAGATGTCCCACAGTGCTGCTCCTCCACGTGGGTGGGTTTCTTTGGCTTTTTTTCATCACCCCCCCTTTTTTTTTTTTTGTCTGCCTCCATAAAACTGGACCAAGCCCAGCAACAGGCAATCACCAGCCATCATAACTGCAATTTCAGGCTACCACCACACCAACCCTGACCTAGAGGTGACAGGCACAACATTCCTTTGTGAGTCGTCATTTAGTTCTCATTTTAATTAATTAAAAGCCTTTTTGATATTTTATTATTATTATTATTATTATTGTTGTTATTATTTTGATAGTAATTTGATGCTTTGTGTTAGTTTTACACTGAGCATTTAGATTGGATAAGAATATTTATTCCTAAGAACTTATTTAATCAGTAATTGCATTTTACTGAGAAAAAAAAATTCCAACTTATTTTAAAGAAAAAATAATTAAAACCATCAGTTTGGTCTTGATCATTTGGGGATTAAAACCTATATTTAATCATGCAATGGATTTTTATTATTTTTATTCTTGTGTTATAGCCAGTGTACAGTGGGTTTATCTCCTCTTTGTACTTGCAATAACATATTATTTGACCATGAATCACTTTAATGGATTGAAACATAAGCATGTGAATTGAAAAATAGATACATTAGTCAAATCAATAAATAAATATGAAAATATATTTCTGCTATGAAAAACCATCTTGGCTACTGTGTCCTCCAACTTGGACAGAGAAAGCTGAAATATATAGCTGTAAAATATGGCTTGCCGTGTCAACTAGCCAGTGCCTGCAGCCTAAAAGGAATTTTGAGCACTGGGTAAGTAGTATTTCATCAACAAAATCATAAAATAAAGACATTAAAATGAAGGAATGATTGAGTGCTGCAGGACGTTTGTAAAATCACCCTTCAGTCTGGGGCTGGAGTAGTTTAGTATTAGACATTGCATACTTTTCATATAAATTTGCTTACAAATAGCATGCCTTAACAAGCAATATTGCCAGACTGCCCCTGTAGCAAATATTTTTTCACTCTGTTGCTAAACAAACTCTACTCATGTATTCCATGGCGTGGCTACAGTGGGTATAAATAATACATCCTTAATATTATAGGAGGAATACAGTGTAAACCTTCACACACCAAGCATTAAGACCTCGTCATCAGCTGAGGCAGGTTTTGAGCTGCTAAAAAACCCTTTTCACATATTTATCATTGCCAAGGTCCATCTGAGTAGGGGTTGGGAGCCTGGTTCTGCTTTATAGGACTTTGGGGTAAATCCAAGGTTTCATTTATCCCAGCTTGCTAGGATTTACACCATTCTGAGGGCAGAAAATGGCCTCTTTCATTTACATTTGTGTGACCTTTGTTCTAACAGGACTGCATCTTCATATTCAACTTCAGAAGCTGACAAACAACCTTTGTGGCTATGGATCAGTATAAGGAGCTCAACAAAACGAAAATGTTAATTGTTCATCTTAAGTGGTCTAGAAATAAGCAGGCTTCAATACCTTTTATTTTAGCTGACGTACAGTTCAGAGAAGAGAATCTCTGGATTTCCTTTCAAGTCACTAATTAGCTACAAAGAGAGTGGCAAAAATACAGACTTTACCAAAGTTTATTTGCATTTTTCTACCTTGACATATTATGCAAATATGTTAAGTTGTCATTTGCATATGGCAAGAAGATCTGATATTGTTGCAATTCAAGTCCCTTCAAACGCAGATATAAAGTAAAAATGTGAATTTTTATGGTTTATGAGCCGCTTTGTTACCTTTTGACTGATATATTTAGTATGGGAACTAGACATTGTATGCAGCTATCCCAGATATCCTTGCTGAAGTGACTTTGGTGTGAATTTTGGATTATGAGTATGCTTAGTACTACCAGCAAGCTGAAATTTCAGATTAAAAGCAGCAAAAAGAAGTGATTATGAGCTTGAGAACAACATTTTTTGGTTGGGTTGTGACATAACAACTGCAAAATATTGACCAAATAACAATTAGAAGGTATCAGAGTATGGTAAAATACTGTTTAAAAACAAAAAACACCCCACCAAAAACAACACTTAAGAGAGTTTCCAGGTCAAGACAGCAGTTAGAGGATTTCAGAGTAAGAAAGAACCTTAGCAAAAAAAAAAAAAAAAAAAACAAAAACTAATCACATAAAAGAATTTCCAGGTCAATACAGCAGATAGAAGGTATCAGAGTAAGACAAAAGACTATGAAGAAAATCACTTAGAAACATTTCCAGGTCCAGGCAAGTCCTGCTTGTAATTAATTTGGCCTGATGATGTTGCATCTTATTCCTGGGACACACTCAGTGGTCCTTCATGGTGTCCTTAGGGACATGCTGGGAACCCAGCCTTGCTGGGGAGCTGCTGTTTGAAGAAACCTCCCAGGATCAGGATCCAAACACAAATGTCTTCAGAATCTCTGCAAACAATCACACTTCAAATTATTGTGCAGCTTTATTGTATTTTCAGCAATGTGCTTTGCTGGCAGTAGAGAGACAACTTCAGAGGTAATACCCTGGAATCTCTTCCTGTTATAGATGGCTGTAGCTCATATATATAATGTGATTATTTCTTTCATTAAAGGAACTAAATAATGTTATTAGATTTTACCCTTTTTTTTATTTTATTTTTTTTATTTGAGTGCATCAAATAGGTTATTTTACTGAGGCTGGAATTATTCTTTTCCAGAAATCCTGAGGTCATTTATTATACAAAGCACCTTGCATTTCCCAGAGAAGAAAGACAGCAGCTTTAGCTGTATTTCTTGTGTCTGCTTCCTCATTGCCTGAGTGTGAAAACTTTATTGCTCATTATCTACTGGGCTGTGATGAAGTGACAGATGATTTATTGGGAGCCAAAAACTGTGTTTCGATGGCGAACATTTTTATCCTTTTGTGTTGCAGCCTGCCAACCCCTCTAACTGCTGAGGCAACAAATAAAGAAAACTCAGTGCTGGAGGGCCCTGCGACTATCACTCATAAATGTCCACATTTCAGATCCCACTCTGTTTCTAATTTGATTCAATTCCCTTTTGTTGCTTAAAAATTCAATTTGTTTAATTGAGCTGTTTGACAGTAAAATCTGAATTCCATGCATTTTAACCATTCATATTAAATTTCCCTCCACATAGTACTTTTATTAATGTGCTTTAAAAGAGGTCACTTTAATTTAAATTTGGTGACCTTACAAGCTTATAAAAAGATCTATATGCTATCCTTCTCAAACCCAAATTAAATTGAATAAATGTAAGATAATGTTACAGTGGGATATTTCTGACTGAGCTTTTTGAGTTCTGCAGAAATGAAACCTGCACGGAGAGGCTGGGAAGTGGATCTGCCCTTCCCAGCTTGTTTTCCAAAGAAACAGCAACGATGGAGCCAGAAACTTCCCATGATGAGTCAAACAAACCATTACAATTTGTGTTCATCTTAATATTGTAGTGGCAGGTTAGTTATGTTTGTGTGTGTCTTTGTTTAACCAGTCCCTTTTCCCAGGCTTGGCTTGTTTCTTTATATTTTTAGAGAGGGTTGCACTGGTTTTTGACATTTAAATAGCTGAGCATCTTTTCCTTTAGGATTAATAAGAAATATTTGAACCGGTGCAAGACTTTAAGATTGAGTAAACTTTAATCTGTAAAATTTAATAGCAATATCCAAGTCATTATGAGTCTATAGGATGCCGTATGGCTTTACAAACACTTTTAAGCAATGAGTTATGTTACAAGAATGGGTTTGCTGTGTATCATTACGTCCAGGTAAATGCCAGGATGATGACATAATTGGTAGTTGGGAGTAAAATACAACCTCTGTAAAATGTTACTAAGGTAAATGTAGCCGGGTTGTAATTCATTATACATAAACATGACGAGGAGTTATTTATCATTGTATGAAATATGGAATAACCTGGGCTCGCCACGTTTCGCCGTTTCTTCGTTACTTTATGCGAAACTGCCGCCACGCTCTCCTCCCACCTCTCGCTTTTATTTCCCTTCCATGATTTACCAAGGCTAGCACCCTCCAATTCACGTGAGGTTACCTTCTGCCTTACTCTTGATAACACAAAGTCCTAAAAACTAGCCTCATTAGGAATGATATCCTGCCAGTTTCCAGACACTGACAAATTTACGACGGGGGATTAAAGGTCATATGGGCATTTCAGCCATTAAACCTGCCCCATTTCACAATACCTGCGACTGCCAGGAAATACATTTTTGCACAATGATGCCCGGTTCTGTTAGTTTCTGCTAAAGACATACAGTAATAGTTTGAAAGCAACAAAAGCCTATTTTGTACCTGTTCAGCTTGCAAGTGTGCTAGCCCTAGGCTACTGTTTAACTTTTAACCCTCTTGTTCACACAGCGTACATGCATAAAACTACAATGTACCACATAATGAAGCAAAGCTAGCGACATTTGTTTTATACTGTTTGCTATAGGACACGCTTCTCCCTGGTTTTAAAATCAGTTTGAAACAACAAAACAGCAAAAAAAAAAAAAAACCCCAACCAACCAACCACCCCCCCCCCCCCAAAATAAAACCCTAACCCCAAGGAAGGCATCTTTCTGTGAAGTGAGTGATTATGCTGTATTTTTGTTTGCATTTAAGAGCAGAGCTCCAACGCTCTCTGTATATTAACAGGGCTTTCAAGTAAAAAAGAAATAATTCAGCACAAAATGATTTTGAGGAAGAATTTCCTTTGCAATTCTTTTTTTCGGTGTCTGATTTTAAACCATTTTATCAAGCTTCCACTGTATGTGACAAACACTCTCTTGTCAGGTGTAGGATGAACTACAGTATAACCGTGAGATATTTCTTTCTCTCATAACAATCTTGAGCCGTAGCCCATGATGAATTATTTGTACCATCACGAGGAAATTCCCCTCTTCTGCACTTAAACCCAGCAAAATTACACACCGATTGTAGCAGAGAAAACATCTGATGTGACAGCTGTATAGCACACGGAGATCCATTGGTCCATTGGTTAATCAGCAGATTTTAATGGTGCTGGGGAATATGTGGTAGCAGTGTCCTGAATTAGAAATGGCTCTTATGTTCTCACTAATAGGACAAAGCTTCTACCTGTAGATGAAGGATTCCTGCTGTTTTAATGCTTCAAATGTTTAAGATTTAAAAGAAAGAAAAAAGAAAAAAGAAAAAAACAAAGAAGAATGTGGAAAATCTGCTCATAATTCAGAACACAAAGAGGAAATCCTGGGGATGAGTCAATTATATGGTTCCTAATGACCATTCAGCCTGGAGGCCTTGAGCAAGGAGTGGAGGAAATAGGGGAAGATTAACTTGGTTGACCTTCTTCCATTTTCCTGTGCCAGGCAGGTACTTCACTTAAAGCATGCCCTCCTCTTTATCCCACACTGCTATTTTCCACTTTAGTTGGGGACAGCTTGCATTTCTACAAGTCTTCCCCAAATTTCATGTGTATTTGCCTTTTTTTTTTTTTATAGAATCATAGAACTGTTTCATTTGGAAAAGACCTTTAATGCCATAGAGACCAACTGTCAACCCAAGACCAACACAGCCATTAAATTATGTCCCAACATGTCATATCTACATGTGTTTTTTGAACACCTCATGGGTGGTGACTGCTCCACCTCTTTAAGCAGCCTGTTCCAGTGCCTGACCACTCTTTCAGGAAAGAAACTTTTCCTAATGTCTAATCTAAACCTCCCCTGATGTAATTTCAGGCCATTTCCTTTCATTTCATCACCCTGATGTCAGGAAGAAGAGACTAACGTTCACCTCACTGCAAGCTCCTTTCAGGTTAAAATGGTCAAAAGGATCCAACACTACATTGGAAAGTGAGATTTAGGAGGCTGAGTTTTTTTCTACCTGTCTTTCTTACATGTCTCATCATTTGCTGAGGAAAATTAATATCACAGTTTTCTTAGGGAGCCCATTATTAGGGATATATCCTAGAAATTAGAAATCTCCCCAAGATTAAAAATAAAATCTCAGAGGCCCACAAAGACAGTGGTATCTTTGGTGAGCTAAAGGCTTGGCCAAGTGCAATAATGATAATGATAAATAACCATCATTTATTTATATCCGTGCCCATATCATTTAGGACCTCATAGTGCTCCGCAATAAAATCAAAGAAACATTAACTTGAAGTAAACAAATGACAAAGCAAACATTAGCAGATGGGTGAATCAACAGCAAAAATAAACAAATCAGCAGGTCAGAGGCTTGAACAGAGGGATAAGCAAATGCATTTGGAGCAGGGACTGGAGTGGAAGCTGCAAGAAAGTCCTAATGGAGGCAGAAAGGTTGCTTGTCCACCACAACATCCTGGTGGCATGGCACCCTTAGAGACCTTTGGATAATGTTATGGTTCCATTAACAAAGTGGTTTCCTGTATTCTGAGTTACAACTACATGATTGCCTTTTTTATCCCCAACCCTGCAGCTCCCTAAACACCTCCTGGAAGCCTGGTCAGCAGGCACGGTTGGATGGAGACACCATGGATGTTAGACAAGTGGACAGCAGCACAATGCAAAAATGTGGGCTCTGGATAGGCTGTTTTTGACTTACCTTCATTGATTACAGCCTGATTTTAAAAGAATATAAAAGAAAAAGAAGGACCTCGTGAATTTTTTTTTAGATCTTTGGTGGGGTGAATGGGGTTTGTGTGTCTATACATACCCGGGGCTGAGAACCTCTCACATGCCTGATTCCAAATGAATTCATGGTCCATATGTGATCTATGGCTGACATAAGCATTTTTTTGTTGAGGCAAGTAAGATCTTGCTGCTGTGTGGAGAATATTATTATTATTTACTGCTATTGCTGGTACTGACATGCAGTACAGTTGAACCTAAAACTTTATTACACTAAGTACCAAAGAAATGGCTGCTGGAAAAATTCCCTTTTCTGAAATTATGGAAAAGTGTTTTGATAACTCATGTAATTAAAGAAATTAATTGTAATCTGTTGTTCTAGCTGTATGTAGCAACTCCTATAGTTAAATATGAAGGACTGTATAAATCTGTCCTGCCAACAGACATTAAACCCCTTGATCCATTGTAGAAGATGATTTTGAGACAAGTAGAACCTTTTCCTTTTGTTTTTTTTTTTCTTTAAAATTTATGAAGAGGTTGTAGAGGCAAGGGAGATGTGTTTACCTAAGCCTTATTTGGTTTCAAAACACAAAGAAGTATGAATGCTCATAGAAGTGATGGGGTTTGTTGTTTAAGCATTTTTAATCCTTTTTCTTTTGCCTAATTTCTACCGTATTAGACCTTCATGATGAGGTCAGAAGGAAAGGAGGTAGGACGAAGCCTGGGTGGCTGTGCCACACCATACCTGGGCTAACCTGTAGACAAAACAGTGCCTGTGCTGCTCCAAGAAAACCCTATCTAGGTACCACGAGCCTGATAATCAATCTGCAGTCTCTGTGTTCAGATTATTTAACATCACAAAAGTAAGTAAGTGATGAATGACAAAGGGGAAAATCTAATGTGCTTTAGCACACTGGAGTAGCTATAAAGCATGGCTTCTCCTCAAGCTCATGACAGTGACTTTCCTTTGTGACTTTGGACATTGTAAAGCCTAAGAAAGACTGTTGACAGACATGTTCCAGGTCACGGAACAAGATTGCATGATCAATAATGCTGAAAGCAAACTTCAGGATTAGAAATGCAATTCCTGACATCGACATGACAGAAAGATGCCACTAAGCCTTCTATGCAGTGAGGTCTCTGTGTGGAGATGCTGCTAACATTGTGCTTTGTGGTCTGCAAGGCTGGGCAGAGAGGTTGTTGGACCAGGCTGCCCACAGAGTTTGTGTGAGTCTACCTCTCTGGAGAGAGAGATTCTAAACTCACCTGGACATTGTGATGTTGGGCAAGCCACTGTGGCTGTCCCTGCTTTAGCAGCAGGAGTTTGGATTGGATGATCTCCAGAGGTCCCTTCCAATGCCCACCATGCTGGGATTCTGTGCCTTGCTCTGTGGTCCTGAGCCTTGGTTTACTTTTAGAATTGGCTCTGTGCCTCCATATGATAGAACACAGCATAGAGGTGTATGTATGTGGAATGGTGCTCTCAGAAATGGAAGATCATAGCATCATAAATTTGTTTTAATTGGAAGAGACTTTTAGGATCATCAGGTCCAAACTTCAATCTAAGACCAACCTGGTCATTAAGCCATATCCTGAAGTGGAATATCCACACATTTCTTGAACACAGACAGCATCATCTTTCATTTCCATCCATTGTATAAACATTTTGATTTGCTGGGCTTGTGGTTACAGGTTCTCCCCAACTCCACACTGGACAAAGCATTTTGGGGGACAGTAGATAGTGAGAAGTGGAAATGCTTTATTCTTAGAATCATAGATTTATGGAATAATTTTGTTTGGAAGAGACCTTTCAGATCATTTCCAACTGTTTACTCAACACTGCCACATCTACCACTAAACCATGTCCCTCAGCACTAGATGGTTTAACCTGAACACAGAGATGAAGTTCAGGGTTGCTATGTTGGATGTAACCTTACCTTGATAAATATCACATATAGGAAGAGAATATCTGAAATTGGGAATGCCTCTTGGAAAAAACAGGAGCTTGCCTGCAAGGATGCTGCTAAAATTAACCCAATCCATATAGCCAACCATAGGACTATTCTGTTAGAAAAGTTTGTTTTCCGTGGTGTGTAATTTGGAAAAATCAATTCAATCCACTCTCAAACTTGGCATTCATGATCTCAATCTGCATGTAACCATTTTAGGGATGTAAAACTGAAATAAAATTTTGCTGTTTGTTTGGTTTTTTTTTTTATTTTCTTTTTTTTTTTTTAAAGACCAATAAAGTAAAAGATTCTTTTCTCCTTGCCTTTTGGTGCTGCTTGCCCTTTTCTCACTGAGACCTTAATTTACAGGCAGCTCTGTACAGACAGAGCCTCTGCTTGCAGACAAGAGAGGAAACTTTATGCTTTGAGCCAAACTGAAGCTTGGATATCCAAGAGAGACCTCATTATTGAACCATTGCTCAGTACTAAATAAAAAAGCAGAAGCAATATGGGACTTTAACATTTAATAGAGGCTCTTTAACTTTCTCAGACTTTGGGGTGGTCAAACTTGAGGTTTTGGGTTGAATCCAACCCGATAAAAAACACTATATTTAATTTTTAAGTTGGCAAACTGCTACATATGTTTATGATTCTGAGTATGCCAAGACTTTATAAAAGATAAAATTCTTCCCATCACTTGATTTTAATATAGGTTTCCTGAAAAGCATGTTGATTTTAGGTTATGTCTTCGAAAAAGAACCGCTAAAATGGTGCCAGTGGCATTTTGCATGTAAAATGCTGATTGACCTGGAAAATTTCAACAGAACACATCCCCATCATCTCATGGAAGCTGGTGGCCACAAACAGCCCCCTGCTACCCACACCACTGAATTTTCCCTTCCTGAATGCCATTTTCTCAGCAGAGCAAAACTGTGAGCTCTGAAATCTCCTTAAGCCCCAGACCTTGTCAAGGCTTATGCAGGCGCTTAGTGGTAAGCACCAGGTCATCCTGGAGAAGTCTGTGGTTATGTCTGTATTTCCAGGGAATCCTCAGCAGTGCTTTAACCAGGAGGGTTGGCAGTGGCCATGGGAAGGTTCACCTGTAAGGACATAGGTAAGCTGCAAAGATTTCTTCTTGCCTGTCACTGGTGGTAGACATTGCTTCTTCAAGACTGTTTTTGTCTTGGAATTCAAAAGGCAGAAAACTTGAAATTGTGCCAGGGGAGGTTTAGTTTGCACATTAGGAAAAATTAGTTTCCTGAAAAAGTGGACAGCACTGGAACAGGCTGGCTAGGGAGGTGGTGCAGTCACCATCCTTGAAGGTGTTCAAGAAAAATGTGGTCATTTCACTTTGGGACATGGTTTAACAGCCATGGTGGTGTTAGGGTTGATGATTGAACTTGATGAACTAAGAAATCCTTTCCAACTGAAACATTTCTATGATTCTATAATTCCAGTCATTAATAAACTGTTCTCTTTTGTGCCTTCTAAAAACACTGTTGTAGGAGAGCTGAGGAAGAGAAAATCCTGACTCATTCTAGCAGGAGGTGTTGTGACAGGGCAGGATGTAAAGGTTTTAAAGTAAAAGAGGGAGATTGTGACAAGAGAGAAGGAAGAAATGTTTGACAATGAGGGTGATGAGACCCTGGGCCAGGGCTGCCCAAAGAGGTGGGAAAGAGCCCATCCCTGGAACCATACCAGGTCAGGTTGGACAGGACTCTGAGGAAACTGCTCTAGTTACAAATGTCCCTGCTGACTGTGTGGAGTTGATTCTATAGGTGAAGGTGTTTCAATGAAAACAGTTAAAAGCCATCTGAGTAATTTTTAATAGCTCTTGTAGTTCATGAGAATGACTAAAATTATATAAACAGAGTGACAAAATAATTACCACAGCACAAATTTTGTGCATAACCCTGATAATGCTTATATCATTCCCATCATTAAAGCATCTTTGGGTGTTCAGAAACTTATAAACATGTTTTTTTTCTAAACATAACCTGGGAACATTTGTGGGGAAAGCTCTAGTTATTATCTAGGTACTATTAAATCCATTTATTTGTGGGCATAAAAATCAAGGTAAGAAGAAATGAAGGCAGCATCATGCATATGGGTTTAGAATCATAGTCATAGAATTGTTTCAGTTGGAAGAGACCTCTAAGATCATCAGTTCCAACAGTCAACGTAAGACCACCATGGCCATTAAACCATGTCATCAAGTGCCATGCCTGCACATTTCTTGAACACCTTCAGTGTTCCTGACTCTGCCACCTCCCTGGACACCCTCTTCCAAAGTCAGACCACATTTGCAGGAAAAAAAATTTTCTTACTATCCAACCAAACCTCCACTGGCACAATTTCAGGCCATTCCCTCTCCTCCTATCACCTGATATTAGGGAGAAGAGACTGACCCCCACTTCACCGCAACATCCTTTCAGGGAGTTGTAGAGAGCAATGAGGTCTCCCTTCAGCCTCCTCCTTTCCAGACTAAACCATGCCACTTCTCTCAGCCACTGCTCTTAAGACTTATTCTCCAGACCCTTCATAGGGTTAATCTGTTTGAACCATTCTCTTGACCAGGATTGTCCACATGGTTAAATATAAACACTCCCTTGGCTGCTTCGTGGGATGAGGACCAGTGGGGCAGGGTTTTCCCCAGACCCAGCTCTCCCCAGGCAGAGCCGAGCTTCTCCACCACCTTTCCTCTCCCTTCCTGCAGCCGTCTTTATGTCCCCAGCATAAATCCTCTTTACTCAGGCTTTGTGTCTGGGGGCCGGCAGCAGCATTTGTTCCCAGACGAAGTGCAGTGCTGAGGCTGAGGAGCAGCTTTGGGAGGGGGAATACATGCATATATATATTTACCCAGGTATAAATACATTCATACAAAATATATGCACCCCCTCAAACTATTTGCAGACACGGAGAGAGATTTTTGACTCTAAATTGGCAGGCTTTAATAGATTTAAATCAGGCTCTTAATGCTATTTTAGCCTATTTTTTGGTGGGTGTTTAGTAACAACAGTCATCTTAAATTGTAGTGGCACATGGCCAGAGGGAAGAGAGGTGTTAATGAGACTCACTATAAATGGAAGGAGCTTGGGAGTGACAGTTTTCCGGAGCACTGTTGGCATCGGATCGAAGAGACAGGTGGTGGCACAGGGCTGACCGATCACCTCAGATAATGATGAAAGAGGAGTGACAGGGGTGAAAGATTCAAGGACCACTGAAGAATGGAGTGGGGGAAGGCAGGGGCCATCAGCCAGCCCCGACAGGCAGGGCCGACTCCCCGCACACTGCTCACTCCAGTGAAATATGAGAGGGGCTGATAAGGGGGAAGCAGAGCATTATCGATATCAGATGTGGAAATGAGTGGACTTAGTAACCTATCTACCATTTGGAGTAGGTATTTACGGTTTCCATGACCAGAATCAATCAGGTTTGAAATTCATTCTTATTTGGCAGAGGAAATGTGCACTTAACCTTTACATTCGGGGTCTGCTGATGAATATTGACCTAGAAAAATATCCCAAAGGTGTTTGGTCCAACGAAAAAGTTATTTAATAATTTGGTAAATGATTGTAGTGCCACAGGGACTAAATATTTAGATCGGAAATCCTAACTTTAGCTGGGTGCCAGACCAGGGTGCAGATTATTGCTACACTGAGAGCCCTCCAACCTCTCATCAACCAGCCATAAATCAGGGGGATGGAGGAGTTCAGACAGAGCAAATTCTGGTGACAGCCACGTGATGGACTCACGGGGGAGAAAATGAAAATTCATTCCCTGACAACCTGCTACAGGCTTGCAGGTATGGCAAGGGGGGGAGAAGCTAAATAGATCTGTATCAGCTGTGAGGATGGCAGACCCCCATCGTATGGAAATGCACCAGGAGGGGAGGTGAAACCCGGAGCCGCGCACAAAATGCTAAAACGTCAGAGCGGTTGAATCACCTGAGCACAGATTATATAAAAATGTAAATTGCCTGCTCCTGACCCAATCACGTTTCAAAATGAAGGGACAAAGAGTGACAGGAAAGGTGCTATTATTACAGATTCAGGGTGATGCACAGTCACTGCTCAGATTCCTCTTCAGCAGCGGCTGGGAGGCAAGTTCAGGAGCTGCGAATAATTTCCCTGCCGCTGCCCTCTCCTATTTATACACCCAATCCCAAGGCTTTTGGGGATGAAGGGAAACGATCCAATGGATTTTAGGAAGCTTCTGAGCAGGATCCATGCAAATCTGCTCTACATGGGGATTTCAATCTTTTTTCTTTTTCTTTTTCTTTTTTTTTTTTTTTTTTTAATCTAACTGAACTTCAGATTTTCAGTTGTGTGGTTAAATATTAAATTCACTTTAAGAATTCACTTTAAGAAAGATTATTTCCTAAAGCTGTTCTCACTGATGGGAGAGTAATGATCTCAAAGACGGGCAGGAATTGCTCTGCAACACGCCGACTCTTGGCTTTACAAAAGATCCCACTAATGGGCTAGATCAAGTATTGTTATCCCTAAAATTAAATGCCACTGTCTAAAACTCCATTTTTACAAGAGGAGCTTGCCATTAATAATTTTTAAGGCCTTTGATTAAATAACTAAAAGTGCATTATTATTGGGTTAATAATTACTGTAGATATGTTCTGATTTTCGGTCATTTTCCTGGCATTATTGCAGCACAGAGGCAAAATTTCACTCATATATTTGACTTAAATGACAGCCTTTTGGGATTTGCAACAGAAATTATAACTTCTGCTGCAATTTACATGTTAAGTTCTGTAACCCCGTGATAGTTCAACCATTTGTAAAAGAACAGTAGGTGGCCTAGTGGTGTAATATTCAATGAATAATTTTATCTTACATCAAGCACAAGGTCCGGTTTAATGTTTCATTACATTAAAATTGCATTGGGTGACATAAACTTTGTAATTAAAAGAACATAACTTCTCCAAAACAGTATAGATGGCTCTCACGAAAGATCAGCACATCCAATCAAGCCTTTATGTTGTTATCAACTGAATCTTGTTTGTGTCTGAGGTGCTACCTGTTGAAAACAAGCCCCATTTATTGTCACTGTCTATCTCTAGTTCTTGGAGATTTAATTACTGGGTGTTTCCCATTCAAGAAGTCACACTGTGGCACAGTCCTTACAACCAAAAGAAGCCAGAACAGAAAGAGTAATGTGCTGTCACTGGGATGTTGACTGCCTTGGGTGTGGCAGTGGATGCATCTTGGTGCAGGTGGACATTTCATGTTGTGTTTGCCTTTGGCAGAGCCAGTGAGGTGCTCTGGTTTGGCACTGAATGGTACAGCTGGAGAGAGCTGGAGAGTGTGAGAGAAGAGTAGAACAAGAAAGGATCTTCCTAATGATTATCAATATCTAAATTATGAGAGTGAAGAGGATGGGGCCAGTTTCTTTTTCAGTGGTGCCCAGTGACAGGACAAGAGGCAACAGGCACAAACTGGAACACAGCAAATTCCATCTAAACATAAGTAAAAACTTTGCTGGGAGGGTGCTGGAGCCCTGGAGCAGGCTTCCCAGAGAGGTTGCGGAGTCTCCTTCTCTGGAGAGATTCCAAACCCACCTGGACATTGTGATCCTTGACAAGCTGCTGTAGGTGACCCTACTTTAGCAAGTTGGACTAGATGATCTCCAGAGGTCCCTTCCAGCCCCCGCTATTCTGGGATTCTGTGTCCTCCTCCAAAGCATTGCAGAGAGTGAGATGCCCTTAGGTCCTGGGAGTTCAGAGAGGCACTGCATCCCTTGGAGCAACCCCCAGGGCACATCAATCTCAACTTCGAACTGCTTCTTAATGGCCCCAGAGCTTTCCAAAGGGCACCACACCACAGTATGTTTTTGCAATAGCTTTTATTTGTCTTTCTAGGTATTACCATTAGTCATCATTAGTTATGAGGCAATGGCAGGTATCAATTAGAAGATGAAGTATGACTGAAGTCACGTGCAGGTGGTAATGGAGCTGCTGCAGAATTCACTCCTGGCAGCACAGTGGTGTGGTGGCTCCAC
Source organism: Indicator indicator (assembly GCF_027791375.1). Taxonomy (NCBI): domain Eukaryota; kingdom Metazoa; phylum Chordata; class Aves; order Piciformes; family Indicatoridae; genus Indicator; species Indicator indicator. The sequence goes on along the minus strand of NC_072016.1, from coordinate 33,917,808 downwards.
AATCCCTCCTCTGCTGTGGGCATTTTGGATTTGTGGAGCCCATGTTCATTTCCTTTGTTTCATTGCTCTTTATTCAGGTTTTGGTTGGTTGGTTGGTTTTGCTTGTTTGTTTGTTTTATTGGGGCAAGCTGAAGCAATGAAGTCATCCTTGTTGGGCTGGACTTAATAGGCCAAAGTTATGGCATACCCATCTGTGCTTTAGATCCTTGCTATCTTTCACCCCAAATTAATTTTATTTCCCATTTAAAATGAAAATACTTAATTAGCCCACAGGTATAAGCAAAAGCAGAAGATGAATGTTGGGGGAGATGTTGGTTGTGGCATAAAAACCATACTAAAAGAGATGGAAGACACTCTTTTGTATCTTGAGGTGGTTCCAGGCACTGCTTCCTAAGTCGTGGTCTCTGAGCTGATGTTTGGAGAGAGCTTTGAAGGGCAGGTGGGTAGTGGGAGTTTTATTACACAGAAACTCTTATTGTCATAATATGAAAAGCAGAGTAATTGTAATGGGTTCAAGAGAGTTGAAAGAAATCCTTTACACTAAGGGTGGTTAGAGACTGGAACAGGTTGCTCATGGAGGTCATGGATGCCCCCTCCTTGGAGGTGTTCAAGGCCAGGCTGGACAAAGATTTCAGCAGTTTGGTGTAGTGGAAGGTGGCCATGCCCATGGCAAAGGGGTTGGAACTACATGATTTTTAAGGTCCCTTCCAATCCAAACCATTCTATGAATCTATGAATTTATGCTATATTTCGGTTCTTGTGTCAGATACAGTTGGCTAGATGTAGCATTAATTGATGCACTGTGAAGCATTTGGTAAGATACTTTATCCAACTATTTTTCTATTGTTCTTTCAGATAAAGGGCTATATTTACTTCATATTTTCCATCCTTTTTTTTTTTTTCCTGTGAGAACCAAGACATAATCATAGAATCATAGAATTGTTTTGGTTGGAAAAGATCTCCAAGATCATCAAGTCTGACTATCGACATAAGACTACCACATAATAAGACAGGGATGGAAAAAGAAGCAGAAAGCAGATTTTAAAAGCACAGAAACACACATAAAGATGCAGATACCTAAAAGAAAAGGTAATTTTTGGAAGTGCCGCAACACCCACCTCTACTGTGCCTGTCTGGATTTTTAGGCATCAAAATGCCTTCCCAAACTTCATCACCTTTGATTGTCACCAGGTTTGATTGGATTTCTGGTCTGGTTTCCTGGAAGGATGTGGGACTGGGGTTGTGTCTCTCCCTCCATGTACCAAGTGATCGGCATCACACAACAAATGTGCTATATCTTCCTAGAATGAAAACCTAGATTCAAACATGATGTATCTCCTTTGATTTCCATGCAGATACAGCAGGAATGAACATATCTGTTATGTTGGGGTCTGCTAGAATGTTAATTTTTTGGAAGTAATTTCTATCAATCTATAATTATATCTTCTTTGTCAGAGAAGAAGGAATTTCTGAGTGAAAGGGATTAATCTCAGGCACTGTTTTCAAACAGTTTGAGTTAGGTAGTTTCTGTAAGACTATCATTTCTTTTCTTTTAAGCCAGTTAAATTTTGCCTGAGGCTAACATTTTATACCCAGAGTAAATCTCACTAAAATTAAGAAACAGAACATACAGCTGCCCTTATTCCTGGTCCACAGATGTTACCAAAATCTGATTGAAAAACCCCTTAATCTTCTGCTGCACCATTTCATTAGTGTAATAATTATTTTTTCCCCAAAATATCTCACAGAAATAAAAGGAAAAAAAACATGAAAAAATAAGAGGTTTTGATGATCAGCATCTTTGAAAAGACTCATTGAACCTAGTGGGAGAAATGAGGACTTGGGGTAATCCATGTGCTGAAATATTTTTGCTTCTTTTTCTAGAAAATGTGCAATTTGGTCAGGCAGAAAAAATTGAACAGAGCCTTCCAAGCAATAAATCACTGGATTGCTGGTGACATTCATACAATGCGGATATAGTGTTAACTGTATGAGTCAGACAGCCCTTACTGCACTCAGCCTGTTCCTAGGAGGTGACCTTGCCACGGTGTAGTAATCAATCATTCTGGCACAGGACACACTGTTTTTGTTTAATATTACACTATTGGAATATATAGTAAACAAAGTGCAAAGGAAATTTCGAAAGCAAGCACTATATAAGGTGGGCTGTAATATTTTTTTGCAGCCTGAGGAGCGTACTCTGTGTTGTATGTGTGCCTCCAGATTACTAACTTGAGGCTGTTAGCAGCAGCAAAGCAGATGTGACTCTACTCAAATACTTCAGCTGTCTTAACCCAGCTAGAGAGGAACAATTTAATGGAAATATGAAGTTAGGATTACCAAAAAAAAAGAAAAAAAACAACCCAAAACCCCCCAACAAATCCCCAACAAAAAAAAAAAACAAACCCAAAAAAGATTTACTAGCAGGCGATGCTGCAGTCTAACATTTCTTATTTTGGCACTTTTATACGGCATATCCATCACGATTTTCCCAGCCAAGTGACAAGAACTGCAACATCCTGAGCAGCCTGGAAAAAAAAATAACAAATTAAGCAAACAAATCTTAATTAACTAGCAAAAATTCTACAATAAGCGGAGTGTCACTGCTTATAGCCAAGAGGTTCTATTGGATTTCCATGTGTGAGCTATGCCTCGAGCCAGTTAATTCATGAAGTTTGCTGTCGCTGAAGAGGGTGAAGGAAGACAAAGGCAAACTCTTTTGAATGGAAGTGAAATTTATTTGGTTCTTACTGTTTTCACATAGAGTGGAGATGAAAGATAATGCAGTGGTAATCGAGTATATAAAACTACCTTGTCAGAGAGGCAGCATTAATGTCGAGTTTGTTCTTGGCTTTCGCAAGTGTGAACCATGAGCTGCAAAGAGAGGGAGAATCAAGTCTCTTATGCCTAAGATTTCATTAAGTATAAATGTGGGCATACATAATTTACTCTATACTGCAGCCTAATTTATTTTCTCATGTTCCTGGAGCCACTCGTGTGCCCTATGACATTGAGAAGTGATCCAGGACATTGTTTGGGGTGCCCATGTACAAAAAGCCAAATGACTTGAAAAGGGAGCAGAGGCAAGCATTGAGCATGCAAAGTTTTGGCCCTGGACTGCAAAGGGAGACAGTTGTGGTGACACTTTCCAAGGTGATCTGTAAGTTTTCTTCAAAAGGGTTGGATGCTCTTTCAACTTGAAACAGTTGAGAAATGCTGCTCTAAAGTGTCCATCACTGGGAGATGAATTGTGCTTTCATAGCAGCGTGCCCTGATGGAACAGGGTCAGGACTGCCTGCGCATGGCAGTGGGGCTGCACCAGAACCCATCCCTCTTCAGCTGTCCTCAGCTGTTCATATTTTCATATTTTTCCATAACATTTGAGAAATGGAAACAATCTGGGTAATGACAGCACTGTACTAAAGTTTTAAGCAGCTCCTTGAACAGTGTGATGAGTCTCAGTAAGCAGAACCACAGAGCAGCCCTTGGCTGTGAATGAGATGAACAGGTCTGACCTACAGCAAGAACCAGCCATGAGAAGCCCATGAGATAGTAGACTTTGAGGTTTATGTTGTATTTTTCTGGGCACTGGAGAGGTATGGCAGGTTGTGGCTTCTTGCAATGAATTTGGTGACCAGCTCTATCACTGACCCATAGAATGTCAGTGTTATTGCAGACCTTCTCACTCTCCAAAACTACCTGGAAAAAGGTTGTGATAAGGTGGAGCTCGACTACTTCTCCCAAGTAACAAGTAATAGAACAGGAAGAAATGGCCTCAGATTGCACCAGGGAAAGCTTAGGTTGGACTTGAGGAACGATTTCTGCCACAAAAGAGTTGTCACTCCCTGGAAAAGGCTGCCCAGGGCAGTGCTGGAGTCACCATCTCTGGAGGGGTTTAAAAGCCCTGTAGATGTGCTGTTGAGGGACTTGGCAGTGCTGGTTTAATGGCTGGACTTGATGATCTTAAAGGTCTTTTCCAATGAAAACAATTCTATGATTCTATGTTTCTGTGTATTTCAGATCATAATTATTTATTGTCCTTCTGAAGGAAGGAGTCAGAAGGTCTTGGCATCACAAGTGGCTGTTTGTTTTCAACTTAACATTAGCATTGCACCCATCAGATAAATGTGGGGATGCATGAAGCCTGCTCAAATTCTTCATTCTGCCTTTTCATCTAGTGCTCATATTTCTGAATTTCAGCCAAGAAGGGGAAGAAAGGGGAAAGAAGTATCTAAGTGCTTTCTCAATTTGTCCATGACCTCATGGGTTTCTTTAGTTTCAATATACATGTAAGGGAACCCAGCCTTCTGGTAAAGCCTCAAACCAGTGTAGGTTTACATGGGTGTACCTGAAAGAGAGAGCTTGGTGAAGGATTAGGGAAAGCAGCAAATTAAATATTTTTCCCAGGATGTTTAATTTTGCAATAAAGGTCTTGGCCACAACATTTTTTGTTTATCTGCCATCAATACTAAAACTCAGGCTGTTGCTGTGTTTCTGGAAGAAAATATTTCAGAAGTAGACATCAGTTTTAGTAAAACATATATTTTGAAACTTTTAGTAGAGTACTTTCAAGTAGGTACTAGGGAGCCTATGAGAAAGCTAGGGAGGGAGTTTTTACAAGAGTTTGTAGTGATGGGGCAAAAGATAATGTTTTTATGCTGGAAGGGGGGAAATTTAAACTGGACATTAGAAGAAATACTTGAAAGGGAGGTTGGTGAGACACTAGAACAGGTTGCCCAGGGAAGTTGTGGATGCTCCTTCCCTGAAGGTGTTCAAGAACAGGTTAGACAGGGCCTGGAGCAACCTGGTGTAGTGGAAGCTGTCCCTGCCATTGGTGGGGGTGTTGAAACTAGATGATTTTTAAGGTCCTTTCCAACCCAACCCATTCTATGAATCTATGATTCTTTGCAGTAAATATTAAATTGCTGTAAAGATTCTTACTGGTAGATGCCAGCTGCTCATGTTGATTTTATCTTAGTTGTTTAATCATTCTACAAATAAATGTATCCATTCAAGATGGGAATGTTTCACGTTATGTGAGTGTTAGCTATACATTATTAGCTTTTCCGTAAATAACGAGCACTTATTATCAGGTGCTCGGCAACAACTTCAAATAATGAAGTTCTGCTTAAACTTAAACCACCTGCTTTCTAGGTTAATCAAAAGGAGGAAGCACAAGGAAACATACCACCAGGTTAACCTGGATTCAGTGTACAAACACTATAAACCCCTGTGCTAGTTTCCTCCTGGAATCGCATTACATCCCGATTGCAGTGCCTCAAATCAGTTGGGAATGATCATTTTCGCTCCAGTACCGCTATGGTGTCCCACCTCCTGAAGCAGTAATGGGTGTCAGGTACTGTTTGGACTAGAAAGGATTAAGCTATCACCCTCCTGCTGTGTGTTAATTTATTGCTTCAGACATTTTCATATCTGATTCATTTTCACCGCTCGGTGAAGTTGGGCGTCTCGGCGTCCGGAGCCATCAGCAGCCAGCACCGCGAAATGGCTTCGGTCTGGGGACACGGTGCCAGCATCACCGAGGGAGAGGCACAGCAGCCAAACCTCCAGCTCCTCAGGAAACATGAAAGGAGATTGCAACAAGGTCCCAGTGCTAGACATCTTCCCATAATAGCATTATTTCCTCAAGAAAACAAAGGGTCAGCACTGCACATCAAACACATTCTGCTGAGGGTAGGTTAGCCTTTTTTTTTTACTTTTTTTTCCCTCTCTTCTCCCCTGGTTTTGTTTAGTCATTATGTAGAGCCTGTCAAAAAGGTGTTTATTTCTCTTTGTAAATTGAATGCACTGAGGGCTCTTTTTTTTTTCTCCAGATTTGCCCCAGGCTCTGTTGGATGTGATGATGGAGCTGGAAGCTGAGGCAGACACCAGAGCAGAGAGGACGCAGAGAAATAAAGCTGGGAAATAAAGCTGTGTTTTGTCATTTCTTGCTCTCAAAATTCCCACTTCATGCAGGCTAAACGTGAGTTAATGTACATTAAACAGGACAAGTGAAGTAAACATAAACATATATGATCAAATAACAACTGGGAAGCACTGGGGCCATTCCCAGTGTATGGGTGCACTGGGGCCTATACCCAGAAAGCAGAACCAGCCCCACCAGAAACAACCCATCCTGTCACCCTGCTCCATAATCTCTCATCAAACAAAGCCAAGTATCTTGGGTTGTTTTTCTACATCCCTTTTCCACCCTGTTTGTGGTGGGTAAGTGGGTGGCAGAGAACTTCACCCTGTCGTGTGTGTGTTGCACATGGACACCTCTGCTGGTTTAATTTCACACATATCTATCACACATACACAAATAAATTCTCCCATACCATTTTATTGAATTTCTAGTAAGTTGGCAGACTAAAGTGATTTTTAACACTTCTCAATTGGATTTATGATTTCAGTGTCATCCACCCCTGCTTCTGACATTAGGAAATGTTCAACGTGAGGGAATCATTCCCTGGTTCTTTTAAGTACACTATAAAACATTTTAGTCTCCTTTCTTTCAGAAATCCATAAATGGCTAATTTAATCACAGCCTTGCAGCAGGAACCCTCAGTTTCTTCTGCTAATTACATGGCTGAGTTTTGGATCTTATATCATTGTGATATGGTGGGGACAGGTAGTGAACAGACTGGCAGGAGAGGGTCACCAAAGGCCAGATCATGACTTCGTTTCCAAAGCACTGAGGACCACCTGGGATAGGCTCCTCTCCATGGGCCGTGCAGTATGGTAACCCAAATGGTGTTTTCAGGAGATCCAGAAAAAGCTAGGAGATTCCTGTGTTATACTTTTCAAAGCTAAGATTTTCACAGAATAACAGAATTGTAAAGGTTGGAAGGGACTTCTGCAGAACATCCAGTCCATCGCCCCTGCTTTAGCAGGGTCACCTGCAGCAGTTTGCCCAGGATTAGAATGTCCAGGTAGGTTTGGAATCTCTCCAGAGAACTTCACAACCTCTCTGGGCAGCCTGCTCCAGGGCTCCAGCACCCTTACAGTAACAAAGTTTCTCCTCATCTTCAGATGCAACCTCCTGGGTTCCAGTTTATGTCTTCTGTCCCTTGCCCTGCTGCTGGTCACCACTGAGAAGAGTCTTTCCCCATTTAGCTCCCCACCATTTAACTCTTGCTGAGCATTGAGAGGATCCCTTCTCAGGCTGCTCTTCCCCAGGATAAACAACCCCAGGTGTCTCAGATTTTTCTCCTCACAGCGATGCTCCAGGCTCCTCAGCATCTTTGTAGCTTCTGCTGGACTCTCTCCAGCAGTTTCCTGTCTCTGGAGCAGGGATTAGCTTTTTCCCCTGCCTGACCTACTTTGTTTTCCTGACAAATTAGGACCAAGCCAACCACAAAAAAAGCTTTACAAGCCATGTGCACCATGGTGTTGACTGAGCTTTCCTTCCTTCACCCTCTGCCCAGATGAAGCATGTTTGAATTTCAAAGGTACGCTGAGCTGGGTGGTGAGAAGGTTGATGGCTGTGTGAAAGTACACACACCACTGCCTGGCAAAAACCTCTAGATAATTGCAACTATTAAACCTTTTGCTTGCCTGGCCTCCTGAAACTTGAGCTTGTAGAGTTCTGTGCTCTCCTAAGAGGTTTCTTGCTGAAGTGAGCTGCACCTCCCACATCTTGGAGAAAGTGCTTCAGCCTTATTCCTCCCTTGTAAGCTACAAGTAGGAGTTTCAGTCGTTGTCCTCATCATTCCTGAACTGGTTTTGAGAACAGACCAAATCCTTTTAAGGTTGCTGGTGGTTAGATGTCATGTGCTGGTCCCTCTTGTTTCAGGGACTGGTTGGATCCAAAGTGTAAATCCCTCTGATCTTACATTGAAGGCAGTTTTGGAGGACAGCTACACAAGGTTCTTGAGGTTCAAGGAGCTACTGCACCTCCTGGATGCTCTGCACACAGGTTATAACCCCCAAAATCTTTAGGTTATATAATAAATGAGAAAAAAAATGATGGCTGCATTAAAATTAATACCTGAGGAAATATTTTAAACTATTTTACCAGTTTTATCTGCACAGAGAAATGTCTAAACCTTTGAACTCTCTCTATGACTGTATTGAAACTCATTTGATCTTGTAATTGCCAAGATCCACTCTTCTTACATTCTTTTCATTATTCCTTGTATATTCACTGGGTAATTTATTATACAAATATAATTTCTACAGTCTGGCCCAAACCAGAAAATAAACTCAAATATCCCTCCTAACCTAGATCTTTGACTTGTTCTGCAGATCCTTCCTTAATTCATGCAAATGGCTTTATCTCTTTCTGGCAAAATATACATAAAATACTGGAACACAATGTGATAATGAGGCACATAATAAGAGAAGGAGTACAAGAAAGTATCTTCTGTATTGGCCCTGTGCCTATAGTTTTGAACAGCACTGAATTTTTCTTGCCCCCTCCATATTAATTAACCTGCCTGTGCAGGTCTTGCAGGCATATGCTCTTCTCTGGTTTCTGTGGGACATGCCAAGCAGTGGTGGTCTCTGGGGTCCAATCTGCCTTAATGACACTCTTTTGATGATTTTAAGTATATTTTCCACTTTTAAAAGAAAATAAAATCTGTTACACACAGACTGCAGCCTGCAGCCAGCCCCAGCACAGTTCTGAGCTCACTTCTGCATGCTTTGGCCCATTTGTCCCATCTCCTCGCATTCCTTGCTCTCTCCACACCCACCCTCAGTCTCATTCCCTTCCTTTTCCACTCCCCATCCCTTTCAGGATCATTTCCCACATGAATTCCCATTTTCTTCCTTCCTTCCTTCCTCCCTCCCTCTTCCTCTTCCCTCCCCGGCAGCACACACTGTGTCACACTGATGGAGAATCCTGATTTCCAGATGTCACCACATACACCACTACACTCCATCCCAAAACTTATCTTAATCTGTAATAATCAATATCAGCATGCAGAACCATATGCACCATTAACTACAATTTACATCTGATAGTATCCTGTTTTTCTTCATTAGCACACTGCTCCTGTCACAACGTGCTGACTTGGGGAACCACTCAGTGACGGAAAGCTGTTGTCCAACTTATTTCTTCTGGAGTCCAAACTCCACATTCTGTCCTTGGATGGTGAGCAGGGCTGATTTTCCTCTGGAATGACTGGAAATCTTTTTTTTTCAGCCAAGTTATTGCTGATTTACCTGGGGGGAAATGAGACTTGTGATTTCTGTGAAGATGATGAGAAAGGAGCTGGCAGTCATCACCATCTTCAAGAAGTAACAAAGTGTTTGGGGAGCAAAGGTTAAGTGTGGATAGTGAACACACAGAAGAGTTAATAAAAGCCACTAAGATGTATTATCCCTCACCCAGTTTAAATTCTCAAGGGTTAAAAAAAGCTCTGGTTGTGTAATGGTGTGGAGATGCGAGGGATTGTCAAATCCACATGCTCAAGTCTTTTCCAGACATAACTTTGAGCCTGATATTTGGAAGAGGCACACCAACAATATTCCACGAGAGTTGAACTCAAGACTTCACTAAAATCTGATCACTGTTATGTGGATTTTGGTACATTTCCTCATTAGAAAGGAATAGTTAGAATTGCCTTGCTGTCTCACTCTTACGTTACCCTTCTGAGATATTCCTGGTAACTGGACCTGACTCAGTGCATTTTTGACCCATTCAATATCCATACTAAAGCTGATATCATTGAAGAGGGTGGATGCTCTGTTAGATCTGAAAAAAACACAGCCAGGTCCTGTTTTATACATCCCCTGTGCCCTTGTAATAGTATAGGATAACAAAGAGCCTTCAAGCCCCTGTCCTAGGAGTGGGGAGCACAGAGGATACGTAGCACCAGTGTTATCCACAGCCTTCAAGAGCAGAGAAAGGACATCCTTGATCCTCCATTCAGAGAACAATTTTCCTCTAGTAGCTGGAAATGTGTAATAAGGAGGCTTTATATCACTGTGCAAGGTGCACTTAAGGGAATGTGACAAGGTGTGACAGCTCTGAGATGCTGCAAAGATTTTGGTGCTTTGGACAGAATTAGAAATTCTGCTGGTGTGGCTGTGGATAGCTAGGAAGATGGTATAAATTAACATATAACTAATAACTATACTGGCATTTGAGGGAGTATCTCATGGTGATAAGCTTCCTGATTCTCTTCAGCCCACTGAAGTTGAAGGAAGAGCAAAGGCCTTTTCAAGCTTACTTTATCTTCTTGCTTCTTAAGTGAGACTAATCAAGTTTATATCCTTTTAGCTTATTATTAGCCCAGCAGAGCTTCTGGCACTCTTTACAGCTTTTTTGACATGAAAGTTAGTTACACCTACTGTACTTAGTATGACTTCACTTTTCTTATGATAAATCCTGAAAATTAATATACTGTATCCTCCAGATTACAAAATGAAAGTGTCCTAGACATTGTGAATGCTCTGGCTGTGGGAATGCTGCCAGTAAAAGGAAAACTGATGTCTTAATGATCTTTGTTAATAAAAAGAAGAGACTCAGTAGTAAATTTTCTTGGTTAAGATGTCAGGTCTTGTCTTTTTTATTCTCCCTCCCCCCCTTCTTTCTGTCCTAAACTCAACCTGACACAGATTTCAAATTTTATTGCAAAGTATTAGAATCTCTGAAAATAACATTGGATTATCTTAGAGGTCTTTTCCAACTGAAGCAATTCTATGATTCTATGACATCAAATAATAATGATCATAGAATCATAGAACCATCAAATTGTTTTGGTTGCAAAAGAATTCTAAGATCATTGAGTCCAACGATCTACTGAACACTACCAAGGCCATTAAACCTTGTCCCAGAGTGCCATGTTTCTTGAACAACTCCAGGGACGTCAACCCCACCAGCTCCCTGGGAAGCCTGCTCCAATGCCTGACCACTCTTGCAGGAAAGAAATTGTCTTAATGTCCAACCTAACCCCAGCACAATTTCATGCCATTTCCTCTCATTCTATCACCTGATATTAGGGAGAAGAAACCAGCCCCCACCTTACTCCAACCTCCTTTCAGGGAGTTGTAGAGAGCAAGGAGGTCTCCCCTCAGCCTCTCCAGACTAAACAAGCCCAGTTCCCTCAGCTGGTCCTCATAAGACTTGTTCTCTGGACCCCTCATCATCTTTGTTGCCCTTCTCTAGATATGCTCCAGCAACTCAATTAATATAATAATTAATAATAATAATAATAGTAATAATAATAATAATAAAACATCTTCAGAGTGAAGTGAGTCCTTCTTGCATTACTTACACAGCCTGAAGCTCCCACTGTCTTTCATAGGAAGTTTGGCTGCAGGAGGAATGTGAGCTCTGCACATAGGTTAAATTCTTTCTTAAATTAAATGAAGACTAATAATGAAATCTTTTGTTAAATCATTTGCTGACTGGGCTTCCTGCTTTGGTAAATTAAGAGAAAGGCAAGCCCTGAAACAAGCCCCCATTCTTGTTCCAAAGGAGAGCGCTGGTGGCACTGGTGGCTTATTGAAGGCAGATCTGCTCAATTCCAGTTCCCACTGTTTGGGAAGATAACAAGTGGCAGCTGTTTGATAGCAGTGGAGCCCACCGAAGGAAAAACTGGTGATCTTTGTCATTTCCACTTAGGCCCTGGGATCAGGCTTGCGTGTCTATAAAACCGTACAGGGAGCAAAATAGCCGAGGAGTGAGCGCGCTCGCAATGCGTTCCGCAAATTTGGGCAGAGCATTTGCCGGTGCACGCGGAGCTCTGCCATCTATATCTAAAGCAACTCACCGTTGGGAATATAAAGTCAAAGCAGAAAAATTGAGCATTTAATGGTCTACCATTATTGTGGAAATCACAATGACAGGCCGTGATCTTCAAGTACAATTTTGATCCTTATGTAGTAACTGAAATTGCTGCATTTCATACTCTGACTATATTATAGGGAATAAAACATCTGTCTAAATATTGGAGATATAAAACCCTCAAAATAAAGATATTTGAGAATATCTTTCACAGAGCACCTTTCCACCTGCTTGCTTAGTATAATGCAGTCATTATGGCAATAAATGTTTCTAATAAAGAATGAAAATGGATTGTTTGCTTTGCTGCTTGTATGAACTCTCATTTCTCTTTTTATTATATTGAATCTGACATTTGCTTACCCTTTATCAGTAGAATATTTAATCAACTCCAATCTGTAAGAAGCAAGAGGAATTTCTATTTTATTTCAAACCTGTCCCATATGAAAACGGACTGGGAAATAGGTCATGCAGTGTATGGGAAGTGTGAGAAGTGTTAGAGTTACAATGCTGAATATTTATCTAGTCTACAAAAGAGATGGGTTGAAACTCGTGCAGCAACACCCAAGCCTGCTCCTATTGTTTAAAGTCCTGGTGAAATGATTTAATGGCTTCATGTTTCTAATTTTTACCCACGGTACAGGATCTAGAGAATTAAACCTCTGTCAGCTTTATTTATTTTCTCTGTCAGGGTATTTTCTTGCACTTTTTGCCACATCACTCCTCAGAAATGCTATATCCATATCGATTCTAATTTCTTTGGGCTCCCGGCCAAGATACTCGACGTAAACAGTGTCTGCGTTTCCTCTCCATCTGTATTTTGGCTAATCCTCTGGTTTAGACAATCTAATGACAAGTGCTAGTTATCTGGAGGTGCACGGTTTTCAAACCGGCGTGCAATGATTTATGGTTCTTGCTCTCCAGAAAGTATCACAAGCTCACAGGAGTGAAAGCTTCCAAATAAGCACCTAACTTTTGTAATAAATGCAGCTAACAACATGTCTGCAAATACAGAGCAAACAGAGTGAGTGATGTCTTATTATGCAGGCCAGAGTTTGACTTGGTCTGGTTTTATTTATGGAATATGTCTTGCATCTGTTTCAAATTTCAGACCCGTTCAGCTTCTCAAAATGCTCTCCCAAGCAAGCTTGTGCTGAATGTTGTTAATCATCCTAATAAAATATTTGTATCAATTTTGCTAAAGATCCTGCCACTAGCAGATTTTTTTTATTATTAATAACTGAATTAAGAGAAATAATTATAACTATAACCAGCACTGGAATTGTTGGAGATGTCCAGATTGTATGAAAAATAAAAAGGAGGGGGAGTGGAATGGGTTGAGTACAGCAAACTGTACAAGAGCAAAGGGAGATATGATTAAATTAAAGGGCAATGCTTTGTGAACAAACAAAAGGAAATCCTTCTTCATACAATACAAGAGTCAATCTGCCCAATTCACTACCACAGGGGGTCATTGCAACAAATGCCGTGGCTGGCTTGCAGGGCGGACTGGATCATTTGGTGACTGTTATTAAAATACCTAGCCCTGGAAGCTCAGCTGATGATAAGGGTAATCAAACCCCTGCGAGATGATCAGTGGAGGCATGGGAAAAGAAGCTGGCCCACTGTGCTGCCCTGAAAGAGCTGGATGGGGCTTTATGGGGGGTTTCACCTTCCTTTGAAGAGGCGGGTGCTGCCCACCAGCACGGCATGGGGCAGGCTCCATCACTGATCTCCTCCGGTGCGACAATTCCTTGCTTCTCAGTAAAAATAAAACATGAGACCCTAGTGTGAATTTCTAAGCACTTTCCCCCCTTGCTGCTGGTTCCTCAGCACCGAGTGATCTTTGAGGGACGTGATTGCCTCGGCTGATGTTTTGTCGTGCAGCTGAATAGTTTATTCAGGGACGAGCTGGTGGAAGGACTGCTGTGTGCATCACTCCCAGGAGCAAGATGTGCAGGGTCCGCTCACTGCTCTGCAGAGCAGGACATGGCCGTGTGGAGAAGCTCCTGGCCAGCACAGCAAGATTTTAACCCTCTACTGGAAAGTAAAGCATTAAATGTCTTTGGGGGTTTTTCTTGTTGTTTTTTGGGGTTTTTTTTTGTTTGGTTTTTTTTTTTTCTGCTGTGGAATCTTTCAGCTTGCTCTTGGTAAGACCATGATGAACTAAAGGAGAACTTGCTCCTTGCTTTAGCTGAGATCTTGGAATTTCATTGTCTGTATTTCACATTTTAAAAAAATATTTGTTATCCAGGGACATTTCCTTTCTGATCCTGTGAAAAGATGGGATATATTCTGCACTCATCGGTGAATGCAATCATAGAATTAAAAAAAAAAACCAATGAATCACAGAAGGGTTTGCATCGGAAGGGACCTTTAAGGATCATCTAGTCCAACCACCTTGCAGTGAGCAGGGACATACACAACTAGATCAGGCTGCTCAGAGCAACGTGAATCATAAATTCATAGAATCATGGAATGGTTTGGGTTGGAACAGAAATTCAAAGGTCATCTAGTCCAAGTCACCTGCAATCAGCAGGGGCATCTGCAACTAGAGCAGGTTGCTCAGACCCCCAGAACAACCTGCCCTGGAATGGTTCCAGAGATGGGACACCTACCACCTCTCTGGGCAAGCTGGGCCAGGCTCTCATCACCCTCCGTGTTAAAAATGTCTTTCTTCTCTCTAGTCTGAATCTCTCTCTTTGAGTTTAAACTATCACCCTTGTCCTGCCACATCAGACCCTGCTAAAAGCCTGTCCCCAACTTTCTGCTCAGCCCCTCTAAGTACTGAAAGGTCAGAAGAACGTCTCTCTGGAGCCATGTCTTCTCCAGGCTGAACAATCCCAACTTTCTCTGCCTGTCCTTGTATCAAAGGGCTTCCAGCCCTTTGGTCATTTCTGTGGCCTCCTCTGGACCTGCTCCAGCAAGTCCTACTTTCCCCATACATCCTACAGTGTCCCAGATGCCATCTGCTACATCATATTGGTAGCCATGTTAAAAAGTAAAAGTAAAAAAGAAACAATGAATGGCTTGCTAAAAAGAAATTAAAAGCCACAGATATGACCTGATCTCCAGGATCTGAGGAGCTTTTGGCCAAGGGGTGTGACTGACAAAGAGGTGGTCAGCTTGTCCCAATGGGGTTGGCTCCAGCTGTCTCCAGTTGTGTTTCAAGTAGGGGTCCCTGTTTTTCCCTTGGGAAGAAGAGTGGTTGCCCACCTGCCAATATAATTGCACTGGTACCGTGAAAACCAAGGCAACAGTTGGCATTTATTTATACTCCTTGTTATCACCTTGCGTGGAGAAATCCGAGACTGGAAATGGACAGTGTGTCTCCAATCAGGGAGGCTGTCAGCACAATTTATGGAAGTCTGATTTCTTATTTCACTTCTGTGCAGGAGAAAAAGTGACAACTTTGCCTTGCAGTATTGTCAGTCTTTTCCCAAGCTGTTTACATGCAGGGAAGTGGATGGCAGGAAGGGAGGACCACAATGAGATGCTTAATTGGCATTTGGAGTTAAGGGCCGTGGCTGGATGGTGGAGCCAGGATCTGTTTCTCTCCATGTGTCTTTACCAAAGACCTCTTTGAATATTTGGAAGTCAGAGGAATGATAATGGTCAGCTCAGCTGTTCCTCACAGAGTCAGCCTGGAGAAAAGAAGGCTCCAGGAAGACCTTCCAGTAGCCTTTCAGGACTTAAAGGGGATTATCAGAAAGCTGAGGACAGACTGTTGAGCAGGGTTTGTTGTGACAGGACAAGGGGTGATAGATTTAAACTCAAAGAGGGAGATTCAGACTAGAAAGACGGAAGACATTTTTAACACTGAGAATAGTGACAGCCTAGCCCAGGTTGCCCAGAGAGGTGTTAGAGGTCCCATCTCTGGAACTGTTCTAAGTCAGGTTGTTTGGGGATCTGAGCAACCTGCTCTAGTTGCAGATGCCCCTGCTGACTGCAGGTGGCTTGGACTAGATGACGTTTAAAGGTTTCTTCCAACCCAAACCATTCTTTGATTCTGTGAGATCTGTGTCCATCATTCTTTTGTGCCGGAAATTATTGAGTTAGAACCTAATTTTAACATGCTAAAATCAATGAAATAGTTGTACTCTCCTTGACAGTTGTTTTAGTTACTGCCTTAACCTGTGTTGCTGGGGTTGCTGTTGCTAACACATCATAATACTGGTTCATCTGTGAAGAATTTGCCACTCTTAAATGTTTTCTTTTCCAGTGGAAATTGACTCAAGCTAGAGACAAGCTACCACCACCAGTGCATGGAGATGCCAGGATTAACTGTAGAATTAAATGTACTGATGTTCTAGGAGAGCACGGCTTGTTGCAGCTTATTCATACAAATTAAATCAGTAAATGAATACATTTGGTCAGTCTCAAGTAAACTGAACACCGGAGTTAGGAAATTCTTGCAATCTGGCCCTGCCTTTTGTAGGACATTTGGACCACTTCATCTCAGTTCCAGTCCAGTACTTATTTCCTTCTGGGTTTGTGGTGATGGTGAGGTCTTGTATTGTTTTTCACTTTAATCTTCAGGGGAAAATGTGCAAAATTTTAGGACATGCTTTCAAAAAGGGGCTGTGTACTGCAGCTGCATCCTGACAAATGTGGTGGCCCTTGGTCACCTCTCCCTTCCTTTCCTTGAGAAGAAATTTTCAGTGTGTTGTGTGAAGTAGAAAATATTCTGCAGAGGAATTAATGAGTTGCTTTGGAAAATAAAATTGCTTTTATTTTCCTAGATAAAAGTCTGTGGAGATCTTGATAAAGTGAATTTGGAGACAAATGACTGTGTGAAGGAAGGAGTGTTCAGTCATCAGTGCTCCTTGCTCTGGGGATGCACGTTGTAGTCATAGTCGGAGAGTCACAGAATGGTCTGGGTTGGAAGGGACCTTTAAAAGTCATCTAATTCAAGCTCCTTGCAGTCAGCAGGGACATCTGCAACTAGAACAGGTTGTTCACAGCCCCAAACAACCTGACCTCAAATGGTTCCAGGGATGGGGCATCTACCACCTCTCTGGGTAACTTGGGTCTTAGCCCCCTCGGTATAAAAAATTTATTCCTGCTTTCCAGTCTGAATGTCTCTCTTTTAGTTTGAGCCATCACCCCTGTCACAACAAGCCCTGCTCAACAGTCTGACCCAGCTTTATGATCATCCCCTTCAAATCCTGAAAGGCCACAAGAAAGTCTCTCTGGAGCCTTCTCTTCCTGTTCTGATCTCTTCTCTTCTCTTCTCTTCTCTTCTCTTCTCTTCTCTTCTCTTCTCTTCTCTTCTCTTCTCTTCTCTTCTCTTCTCTTCTCTTCTCTTCTCTTCTCTTCTCTTCTCTTCTCTTCTCTTCTCTTCTCTTCTCTTCTCTTCTCTTCTCTTCTCTTCTCTTCTCTTCTCTTCTCTTCTCTTCTCTTCTCTTCTCTTCCTCTCTTCTCACTTTTTTAAAGGACATTTGAGATATGGTCATACCTCTAAATTATGAAGGTAAACGTACGATTCTTCCAACTACATTTCTTGATCATGAGGAAATGCCAAATAAACATGATAATCACTTTGTACACCTGTCTAAGGATCAAGTTTTCAAAAGCAGCCCATAAAAACATGCATACTAAATATGTGTATGTTCTCATCTCATCACATCTCTGTGTGCAACACCATGTGCACATTCAGACTGGATAATTACCTATCCAGTTTACTCCTGCACGGGCTGCTGTCTAATGTAGGCACAAAGAAGACAATTTGCATACATAAGCAGACATTGAGCTCCAGCTCTTCATGCTTGGCTTTTCCTATGATCACAGCAACTGGAGATGAACAAGACCTACTCCATTCCCTATAACTTCCCTTCCTAGAGAGAGTGTCTCCCTGATGGATAATTACCTCTGTTTTTTCTCTGGTTCTAAATGTCCCAAGCAGTGGTTCTTCCACAGTCTCCCTGGAGAGCCCCTTCCACATTTCAGGCCACTTTTGAAAATTTGGCCTCACAGGAGCATGAGAGCTGAGAAATTCCCAGAGGCCCCAAGAGCTGTGACATCTGCTGAATTCATAATTGAATTGTTGACTGAATTCAGCAGGGTAAGAGATGAGGATTGACCAGCTGTGCTGGTACTGGTGTTTTATTGACATCAATGAGAATGATCGCGTTGAAGGAAGGAGTGTGCTAGCTACACAGGTTGTGTAAAGGAGGGAAATCAACCAGAATGGGAGTTAGACTTATTTTTCTGGACTTAAGCAAGTGAAGTGGATGGATTTTAAAGCACTGTTCAGCTGTGATTAGTGTCTGCTCATGGACATAGAAAATTGCTTGTGAACAGACCAGGTAACTTTGGTGGGAAAGACATAGATCACACTATTTCTTTTTTCCACTCCAATTTCTGACTTCTCTTACAGGGCCAAAGAGAAATTACAGTAAAAGAAAAAAAAAAAAAAAGACAAAATTCTGACAGAGGGTAATTGCGACTCTTTTCCAGCTCTAAGTCATCTCAAAGAAGTAATTTAACCATACTGTTCTGGCTGCCATTTGTAAATCATTAATTAACAAGAGAAAATAATAATTATCACTGGAGCCATTCAATTAAAAGCTGTTGCTTCCCCAACTTTGTTCACACAGTCTCAGTTCCTAACATGGTGTCTCCAAATATGCCACAAATGCTGGCAAAAAGAGCAAACCCCAAGTGTTTCTCCATCATTATGCAGCAGCAAATATATTTTTTTTCCTAAGTACTTTTGGTGTATTTTGATTCCTAAAGCTTGCAGACTCTCAGTTTGTGTGGATAAGGAAAATGTCTTTTCTGTATTTTTGGTGAATTTTGAGAAGAAGAAATTGAAAATATTACAGACAAACATTTCTTACAAGAAAACCTTGTCCTGTACAGCACACTTAAAGTTTTGTGTTTTGACCTTAGAATCATAGAAACATACAATTGTTTTGGTTGAAAAAGAGCTCTAGGATCATCAGGTCTAACTGTCAACCTCACACCACCATGGATGTCCCCAGGTACTGTGTCCACACATTTCTTGAATATCTCCAGGGATGATAACTCCACCTGTCTCCCTGGGCAGCCTGTTTCAATGCCTGACCACTCTTTCAGGAAAGAAATCGCTCCTCATGCCCAGTCTAAACCTCCCCTGGCACAATTTCAGGCCATCTCTTTCATTCTATGACCTGAAAAAAGGCAGGAGAGACTGACCCCCACCTCACTACCCCCTCGTTTCAGGTAGCTGTAGAGAGAATTGCTGCAAGATAATACAGAAAATGGAGAACAAATGTCTGTGCCTGGCCTGGCTAACCTGAAGTTAACTCCACATGTCAAACTGATTGCCTGACACAAGGCAGGCATATTCTGTGATGACAAACAAATAGCACCTCCATCCTGCAGACATCCCCTAATTATAAAAGAGAAATTATTTCCCATTTTCATTGCCAGCAAATGTATGTTACTCTAGTGCATCATAATTTCAGGCTAAGTACTTGTAGCAAAGTTTGCTGGATGAGAAGTACAAAGTATGTTCAATGTTAAACTGTAATTACAGAAGGGAGTGGATTTCTGGAGTATTGGGGGGGGGAGGGGTAGTGGGGGTGTTGTAATATTTTATTTTATTGCTTTTCAAATATAGTTGGACTGCCAGACTAAGCAGGCAGAATAACAGCAACACAGAATTCCAGAATAACATATGACTTTAATAAAATAAAGCAGGATGTCTTGCTTTACTTGTATCCTTGAGAAGAAATTAAGCCATTACCATGTCCTCAGCCACAGTGCCATCCAGACCTGGCTGGACAGAGACTCATGGGACCAGGCACCCAGGCACACATGTCACCATGGGCAACTCATCTCTGTTCCCACGTTCCTCTTCCATCTGCTGGCTTTGTTTCCCTTCAAGGCCACAGTCGTCATCTGCCGTGGTGCTGAGCCAATGTTTGGCACAGTGAAGATTTTATCCCAGCTTCAAGTTCTTGTGCTATGGAAATATAGATATGACCACTGAATCATAGAATCATTAAGGTTGGAAGAGACCTTTAAGATTGTCAAGTGAACAGTTAACCCAGCACTGCCAGCTCAACTACTAAACCATCTCTCAGCACCACATCCTAAATCCCTCCATGGACAGTGTCTCCAACACTGCCCTGGGCATCCTGTCCCAGGACTTGACAACCCTTTTGGGGAAGCAATTGTTCCTCGTGCCCAACCTAAACCTTCCTTGGTACAATTTGAAGCAATTTCCTCTTGTCCTGTCACTTGTTCCTTGGGAGAAGAGACTACTCCCCCCCCCCCTGCCCCCACATTCCAATCTCCTTTCAGGGAGCTGTAGAGAGCCAGAAGGTATCCCCTCAGCCTCCTGTTCTCCAGGCTAAACCACCCCAGTTCCATCAGCTTTGTTGCCCTTCTCTGGACATGCCCCAGTACCTTGATGTCCTTCTTGGAGTGAGGGGCCCAAAACTGCTTACATTATTGAAGGTATGACCTCATCAGTGCCAAGTGACAATCACCTCTCTAGTGAAGTTCTGCTGGCCACACTATTGCTGATCCAAGCCAGGATGCTGTTTGCCTTCTTGGCCACCTGGGTACACACTGGCTCATCTTCAGGCAAATGCTGATCAACATCCCCAGGTCCTTTTTCTTCATTTCCCTTATAACCAGTGGTATAAAAGGAGGTGAAGGTGAGTATGGTTTCCAGATAGACAGATGGGTATACTCAATCCCTGTTTAGTTTTTGTTGGTTTACACTTTCTCTTGTCTCCTTAAGAGTGAATGAACCTCAAAGGTAAGCAGACATATTCAGAGGGCGAATCAAAACTGGCACCAGTGATGAATTATTAGATGAGTTTGTTTCTGTTGGTTGTGTAGGATCATTCAAAGCTGCAGATCAGACAAGCAGCATCCCTGCTGTCACACTCCTGACTTTCCATTACGGCCCCATCACTCACCGTTTTGCCCTCTGTGGTTCCTGTAATGATCTACACTCGTTCTGTCTCCGCGCGTCCACCTCCCTGCACGTCAGGCACCTCAGACTGACTCCTGAAAGCAGCAAGAAGTGTGGTGCTTAATACGTGACCAGCTTTGCTAGGGGTAATTTTCTACATGGCTGAGGATGTGCACGTGAGATCTTTAGGACTGAACCACAGCCTGTGCCCTGTAGTCCTGGAGCAGGGGCATTTTTGACTTGGTTCCTCAGAAAGACATTCCCTCCTGGAGATGATATTTATGCTATTTCAGCAGGACCCTTCTCGTTCTAATTTTCCATTTTCTTCTTTTTGGAGGAACACTGGTATCCTCCAGAAGAGCTGTCACTCCAAAGGGAAAGTGTAATGGTTGTTAGAGATCAAATGGTGACTTCCTCTTGGCTTGAGGAGAAAGCACTGGACGTGACCTGGCATTTTACAGCCAATCCATTTTTGGCAGTCCACTAATTCCAGTTAGATTTTTGGTAGTGTGATGTACCATGGAGGTGCCACAGAAAGGAAGGTACCAGGGCCTGCATCCAGAGGAAAGCATCTGCATGAGAAGCAGCTGAGGCAGTTGAACTTCTTCGGCCTGGAGAAAAGGAGGCAGAGGGGAGACCTTCTGCCTCTCTACAACTCCCTGGAAGGAGCTTGGAGTGAGGTGGAGGCCAGCCTGCAGTCTCTTCTCCCAGATAACAACCAATAGGACAAAGAAGAAATGGCCTCAGATTATTCCAGGGGAGGTTTAGGTTGGACATGAGGAAGAATTTCTTCCATGCATTTTTGTCTGAGTGAAGTTCATCTCACCCTTGCTAACCTCATTCTTGTGTGGTTGCCCCTGAATAGATACTCAAACACACTCTAAGTTAACAGGTTTTGGACACGAGCTAAAGCACCCATCCTACCTTTGGCAACATCCCTGTCCTCTCACCTCACCTTCAGGACGGAGCTGGGCATCCTTAAGCACAAGGATGTACTTTGCCTTTTGTTGACCCTGATGGATTGACCCCGTTCTGAGTGACGTGGTCTGTTTGTCCACACTGTTTCATTCTTCATTATTCTAAAGTGAGAGAGGCTCTTGACACACAAACCAGAACCCTTGCTGGGAAGAGCTGGGAGTGATTCTTTTGCCTATGAATTGCCTAATGCAGCTACTGAAACACTGCCAAAGGTTTGCTTTCAGAATGTTCCTGCGGGCAATATTTTTATAATATATTATCTCCCAAATGGCCTTTAGATGTTTCCTAGAAGCCTGATTTTTTTTTTTTTTTTGAAAGAGCAAATACCCCCAAACCGTTTATGTTCTCCATTCTCCATCCTTTAGGTACTCTCATTCTGCTACCTGATACTTGCTACACAACATCAGGCAGAAATAGGCTGATTTTGGAACAGAGAACATGGCAGCACGAGGCAGGTTGTCCATCTACTGCTGTCATAGCTTGGCATCCCTGACCCAATGAATCTGGCACGCTGACCTGCCACAGGCACCAAGCCATCCGAGCAGATGGGCACGAGTGTGGCCACAGAGGAAGCCATGTAGGAGCATTTAGTCTGTTAGCAAAGGGCAGAATTCCTGCACAGACCTTTTAAATGCAGGCTATTATTGAGGGGATATGCCCCTGACACAATGTCTTTTGGGTTGCAGTGGGCATAAAATTGTAAAAGAACAAGGTAAAATTTGGCAATTTTTATTTCTTGATGGCATACTTCCAAGAAATCCTACAGGGATTGGTTAGTGGTGGTGGTATTTGACGACTATAGATGGTGCAGCTACCTGGATACAGGTGCTGTGACTAAAACTGTATCATTTTTAGGTACTTATGTACCTCTACTTTTATTTTTGATACCCTTATTTTCAGTTGATTGTTGAGTATTATGAAAAGGGCTGATAGGTTGCCCAGGGAGGTGGTGGAGTCACTGTCCCTGGAGGTGTTCAAGAAACATGTAGACGTGGCAGTTTGAGATATGGTTTAATGGCCACGGTGACTTTAGGTTGATGGCTGGATTGATGATCTTAGAGGTCTTTTCCAACAAAACCAATTCTATGATTCTATTATTCTGCCTTACACTCTCTGTTGGAGAATGATTCCCATTTGGAGTGTAATGGTAGGATGAGGAGTAATCGTTTCAAGCTGAAAGAAGGTAGATATAGATTAGACACCGCAAAGAAACTCTTCACCATGAGAGTGGGGAGACACTGAAACAAGCTGCCCAGAGAAGTTTTGGATGCCCCAATCCTGGAAGTGTTCAAGGTCAGGTTGGATGGGGCTTTGAGTAATTTGGTCTAATGGAATGTGTCCCTTGGCACAGGGGCTGAAACTAGATCATCTTTAAGGTCTCCTCCAACCCAAACTATTCTCTAATTCTATGATATATTATTCAATATATAGAGAAACTCTGAGAAGCTAGAGGGGTGGAAGGGATGTTAAAATGGATCCTGTGCTGGAAGATATCCATGTCTGGATTGATTCCAGCTAACTCCAGCAAGGAGATGAGGAATGCAGTCACCTCTGGCTCTGCAGTATATAGAAGTTATCACCTCTGCCCTTAAAATGGCCCTTTGGAGGTTCCCAGAGTGATCAGTTCCCAGAGTTAGGTGTCTCTCCCATCAGGCAAGATGGATCTGAGCCCTTTTCCTTCTGTGTCCTGGAGCTGGACCAACTAAAATTACACGAGTGTTGGCAGATGTATGTCTAATCTGTTCTTAAAAATTGCCAGTGAGTTTCACAACCTCCCTTGGTAATTTGCTCCACTGCCTAATTATCCTTTCAGATAGAAAACCTCCCTTCCTGCAAGCTAAAACCTGTTACTTCTTGTCCAACTCTGTCTGGACATGGAAAAAAGTACTTGTTTAAAATAATGATTTAAAATAATGGTTTACACCTTATTTAAACATACCTATTCTTGCAAGCATACATCCAAAAACATTTAAAATAAATATAATACTGAGTATCCTTTTACTCTTTCTATGCAAACCAAACTTATCACAGCTTCTTCTAATTTCTCTAACTTCTTATTTTCTTCTGCAGTTCTTCCCATTTTTTCTTCATCTCTTTTCTAAAGGCTAATGTCAAGAAATGGACATTGTATTTTCATGAAGACTTTAAAGGTGCTCCACAGAGATCCACAACAATGATGCAAGGGCTGGAACCCCTCTGCTGTGAGGCCAGACTGAGAGAGTTGGCTGTTCAGCCTGGAGAAGAGAAGGCTCCAGGGAGAGCTTCTGGTGGTCTTTCTGTACTTAAAGGGGTTGATAAGAAAGCTGGGAACAGACATTTGAGCAGGACCTGTTGTGACAAGACAAGGGGTAATGGTTTAAACTAAAAGAGGAAGATTCAGACTGGAGAGAAGGCAGAATTTTTTACACTGGAGCTGGTGAAACTATGTCCCAGGTTGCCCAGAGTGGTGATAGATGCCCCCCATCCCTAGAACTATTCTAGGTCAGGTTAGATGGGGCTCTGAGCAACCTGTTCTAGTTGCAGCTGTCCCTGTTGACTGCAGAGAGGGTTGACCTTTAAATGTCCCTTCCAACCTAAAGCATTCTATGATTCCAAATCATTAAATTTATTTGCTTTTTTTTAACAACAATGCATTTGTTGACTCAAACACTTTGAGGTCTTCTGTAGCCTTCAGGTCACTTTCTACCTACATTCATCATTGTATTTATGTGGATTTGATTTTTCTTCCTATTATATGGATTGCCTTACACTCATCTCTATTAAATGTCATCATTAAGATACTTGCTCCAAAATAGTCTTGAGTTTTAATACTTACAATCTTTCCCAGTTTGGTGTCATCCAAAGTATAGTCTCTGTTCTGTCGTCCAAGTTGTTAATGAAATATTGAATAGCAGCAGATCCAGGACAGACCCAGCTGCATGCTATGTTTTCCAGCACTGACAAAGAGAGGGATTCCTGTGTTTCATTTAGAGCCCTGAATGATCTAATCCAGCGGATTAAATAGCAGCTATGAGAAACAATGCAACAAGAAAGAAAACCCCAAACTCCCATTTTATAAGTATTCCTTTTTTGGAATAGGATTATATAGCTTTTTCCATTTCATATCTTCAAGTCCTTTTAACATAACTTTGCTATATTTTATAACTTTAATATTTCATTCTGAAGGAAAAAAACTCCTACTGCCTTCTATAAATAGTCCTGCAAGATTTGGAAGTTCAACCTTGAATTAGTGAAAAAGAGAAACAGAACAGTTAAATTCAACTGGTTTTGGTAGCTTTCCATAGATTTATAATTATTTTGACTAGTGACAGCCTGAAAGGCATTAACACATCTTTAGCTCTGATTTTGCAATGGAAAGAAGGTAAAAATCAACAGAAAGAAGGCAAGAAATCATCTTTTGCATGAAACTCCAGCATTTTTAGGTTAGTCTAGGTATTTTTTTTTAAATTAAGTCTTCCAAAGTCACATATTTCTTAGAAGACTGAGGATAAGGCTGCTTGGATTTGACTGGAATATCCTTATCTCATTTATGGAGGTTCTCCATGATGAAGCAGGACCTGCTTTGCCCAGGCCAATCTGAACAAATATGCATTAAATAAATTAAATTTAATTAAATTAAAAAAAAAAGAGGAACCATTAGGCTTTGTGAAAAAAGTTTAAAAGCTGTGTAGTTTAAAGAATAATTTCAGTCATAATGGCTTTTTTGTAAATTTCATTTCCTTCTCCCTTCAATCCATGCAAGGTATACTCTGTAATGCTTTTATCAGTGAAGCTCAAGCTAACAGATTTAATAGATGCAAAAAGTTATAGAATCATAGAATCGTTATGGTTGTAAAAGATCTCCAAGATCATTGAGTCCAATCTTCAACCTAAGACCACTCCTGGTCATACAGCCTGGTTTCCTGCATGCCATCAGTCAAAGGACCTCACCTGGTTATTTCTGCACCTTGGCCTCACTGGATGTCAACTTGTTCAAGACATCAGCACATAGGCACATGGAGTATGGTTACATAAACTCATGGTCAAATAAAAAGAATTGGTTAAATGCTTTTGCAATGAGATAGGATGGATTTAGTCTCTAATACATTTTTTTCTCCCTGCAATTTTAAGAAATAATTACTTCTCAGACTTTGGCAAGATAAAATATCTGGAAGAAGCTGAAACAAGTAGAAAATGGACTGTGCAGGAAGGACTGTTGGGCAGGACTGCTGATCTGCTTGAGGGTAGGAAGCTTCTACAGAGTGATCAATGGACTGAGGCCAATGGGATGAGGTTCAGTAAAATGAAGTATTGGGTGCTGCACTGGGGTCACAACAACCCAAACTAAAAGAGGGAGATCTAGACTAGAGATAAGGAAGAAATATTTTACACTGAGGGTGGTGAGACACTGGCCAAGATTGCCCAGAGAGGTGGGACAGGCCTCATCCCTGGAACCATTCCAGATCAAGTTGTCTGGGGCTCTAAGCAACCTGCTTTAGACGCAGATGTCCCTGCTGACTGCATGACTAGATGACCTTTACATGTCCCTCCCAATCTAAAGCATTCTGTGATTTGGTGATTCTATGAAAAGACTTGTTTGGTGAACCAAGCTCATTTATTTACCTTTCCAGCTCAAAAATACTCATCTAGATAAGTAGCCAAGAACAGGAGGGTACAAATGGAGAATTGGAAAGAGAATTTGGCTCAGGTTATATTGACTTTGGCAAAAACAAGAGATGAAAAATTATAGCTCAGATAAAAATAAATTATAATCTGCAATCATTTGAATTCGAGGAGTTCTCCATGTAAACTTCATAAACGAATGTTAATTCAGTTACCAATTTGTAGCTATGAAGCAGAGCTGGTGATGTTATTCTTTGGAACTTGTTTTGGAAAAGATTGCATAACCCATGAAGCCATTCTTCACCAAGTGCATAAAAGTGTCAGCTTATGTATAATTTATGCAGCGAAATGTTAGCTATGGTCTGCTTAATAGTTCTTAATGCTGCTGTGTGACATCATTCTTTCATTTACCCAGAGCAAAAAAACTACAAAGACCCATCAAAAACATGTTAAAGACTGAAAAATGTATGCATCGGTTTGGGTGGGTATTTTTGGTTTAGATCCTGTAAGTCAATAATTATCACTGGTATCTGAAGGATTTTTCAAGGAGCCATTGTCATACTTCGCCCACTTATTTACTATTTAGTTAGTTTAATTACAATTTACTCACTGTGTATGTGTTAACTAATATACTGTTAATGTGCCTTGAGCAATTCATTTTGCCGACAGCCTAGGAACTGGCTGCCCCTTTATTAGTGGCAATTATTAAATCCAATTTTAGTTGTACTTACCACATTTCCTCCACTGCCTACAGGGCATCCCTACGGGAGGGTTATGAGTTAGTGCTTCTGTTCTCAGCCTTTACAATCCTTTTACCATCCTCGTGCCCTGGGGAGAGGCAGCTGGAGCTGAGGAGGAGCGGGGTCAGGGTGAGTCACTGTCCCCAGTGAAGACACAGGAACACCTTTTCTTGCCTTCATAAAGAGGGAGCAAGTCCATGTCCAGCAGTCAGCTGCACAAAGCCTTTTTCTTGGGTTTGGAAAGGAGTGAGCTATTCTTTAAATTGGGCATTAGATCCAGAGGCTTTAGATACCTCCAAAATGCAGAAGCAACATTTTCCTTGTGATGTCCAGGCTAATTGAGGACACCAAAGCATATGGGAAGGTGAAAAAAAGGAATTGCTCACTTGAAGACACTTGACATAAATCTTTTGCTCACTGGAATGTATCTGGTTTATTGGAATATTGGAAAAAAACCCTTTGGTGATGAAATCTCCTTAGACGGTCAATGGACAAATGGGTTGGTTTATTAACATCTTCTCTTCTCACTGAATAATCTTCTCACTGAAAAATCTTCTCACTGAATGTCCTTTTTTTTTTTTTTTTTTTTTCTTGAGGGGAGAGATTCTGTCCTGTGGTTTACAGGCCACATTTCCTAATTTGTTATGCTGGCTTCTGCTGTCATGACCAAAATCAAGTTTGTAATGTTCCTAGCAGGAGAGTTGGCCCAGCATCGAAATTACCACCTGCCTGCTATGCCAACTGTAAGATCTCCACTTGGCACTGCTGGTGAAACCTGGGCTACAGTTAAATGGGTGGAAACTGCTCATTTTGCAAGCAGTGATCTCAGTCTCTCACACACTTTCTAACTTTTCTTTCCAAATATTCCAAGTGATGCCCCTTCAGTGGTTCTGAGGCAGTTTTTCTGGTCTATCAAGTTTCACAAAAGAATACACATATTTAGCATTGATCTCAGTCCTGGATTGTGTCTATCAGAAAAAAATACTGTGATGCCTTAGAGGAGACATGATAATTTTTTGCAACAAATATTGTTTCATGGAATCATAGAATGATTTGGGTTGAAAGAGACCTTAAAGACCACCTAGTTCCAAGCCCTTTGCCAAAGGCAGGGACACCCTTCCCTAAACCGGGTTGCTCAAGGCCCCATCCAACCTCTCCTTGAATACCTCCAGGGAAAGAGCATCCACAAACTCCCTGGGCAACCTGTTCCATTGTCCCACCACCCAGTTTGCTGCAAAACACTGATCTAATTGTTCTATGTAAACAGATCCATGTTCACTGCAAGGGGTGTTTGACAAGATGACTTTCAAGGGTCCCTTCCAACCCAATCCATTCTATGATTTCATGATTATGATTTTCAAGAAAAGTGATTCCAAGATCCCTAAATGTCCACCAGGACATAGATAGATGTTTGAGGAACATTGTAGTCTCAAATCTTGAAAAATCTTATTTGAGTTGAACTGTGAACTGTAGATTCTCTGAGTGAAGAAACGACCAGATTGGTGTGAATGAGGTCTGTGAACTTTTGTCATTGGAAGACTTCACCAGAACTTTCTGTTATAAGCTCTGCTAAGAAAACCCCTGCTGCAAAGATAGTTTCTGATGCAAAGAGCAAGTGAAACCCACAGAAGTCTTTCCTTTGCAGGGGACCAGATCATCCTTTCACTTTCAAAGTCTGCTCTGGCTTCACTGAAGCAAAACTGCTGGATACATAGTCTGAAAGTCCACCACCATTGTCAAACTAAGCAGTATCAGTGTTTTGAATTCTGGGCTATTTAGTTTTGAATGTAATGAAAGGACACCTTGGTCAATCTTCTCTTTAAATACAACTACAGGTTCTCGCATGAAAGCTATCCAGACAGAAGCTGTTGTAACGTGAAGAGAGAGGATTCTTCATGCAAACCTTTGAAGCAATAGGAAAGTTTGTGTCCCACTTCTCATACAAATTACTTTGGATTGCACCCAAGAGTCAAAATGTTGTGCATAATAATGTTTGTTCCAAGCACTAAATTTCTCAGTCAAAATAAAAGGTAGATCCGAAAGATTTTTTTCTGACTCAAAATATGCAATTTTCCATGTGTGTACTTAAGTATATTCATCAAATATGCATTTTTAAGACAAGATTTGACTAAAATGAAAGACAATAGCCTGCAGAATGTTGCCATTTTTAGGAAATCTATCTTTAAAATTGCCAGACTTTGATCACAAGTAAATTTAATATTCCTGGTGACACAGAAACTCTATGTCACTTCTTGCTAATAACATGAAAATTGTGTTTTCTGTTCTTGCTCCTGGAGATGCTGCTCTCAGACAGGGAAAGGTGCAGCACTAACAGCATATTTGCAATTACCTGCAAGACTTACTCAAGGAAGTAGTCAGTTTATAGTTACCTTCAATATGTAAACTACAAATTATTAGTGCATGAAAATGGCATTGAAGTTCTGTTGCTGGGGTCTAGTAATTTTGGATATTTTCCATGCTATTACTGCCTGCTCCATATACCTTTACTGGTTCTTTTTGAAATTAACTTAATGGCACTCTGCAGAAATGGACTGCCTACTGAGAATGAAAGCTTGCTTGCAAAGATGGACTAACTTCCTACTGGGAAGCACTGATTTGGCACAAACAAAGAAATGCTTTAGCATTAATTTACTCCGGTATCAAAATATTTAGAATAAATTATTTAAAATGTCTAAGACCCAAATGGTCAATATTTGCTGCTGATAAATTGGACTCATATACAAATATTTGACACTGAAATTCCTCTGGTATCTCCCAGCTATAACAGGGAGATAATGCATTCTCCACTTGCCAGGAGCGGTGGTGTTTTTTTTTTTTTCTCCTCCAGGCAACCAGGGACACATTTTGAATTGGGGCTTACACCTGTGTGCCACCCACATTTGTGCACCTATTCTCTCATGAATTGAGCTGTGCTCACATTAGCCCAGGTAATATCACTGTGTGTTTTCCTCTGCTTCCACCCAGCACCAAGCAAAGATGAATGCAGAGGGATTCCTAGTCACTTCCCATGTGAAAGTTTCATGGTTTCATTATTTATTTGGCTTGCTAAATTGCCAAGTCCCTTGAAGTAGTGCTCCAGCAACATCCCCTTTCTGCCATGAGGCTACAAAGTCAAGACTATTATGGGATTTAGAATTGTTTTATTTGGAAAAGACCTCTAAAATGGTTAAGTCCAACCATCAACCTAAGACCACTGTGGCCATTAAACCATGTCCTGAAGTGCCATATCTACATGTTTCTTAAACAACTCCACGGACAGTGACTTCACCACCTCCCTGAGCGACTTGTTGCAGTTCCTGACCACTCTTTCCTGAATTCCTTTCATTCACAGAATCCCACAATATCATTCCAGGTGACCAAAACTTGTCATTCTGCTGTTACTACAATCCAAGAAATAAAACTTTTGCTTATAAAACTGGTGCTGGAGGTCTTGGCCATAAAATAAAATGTAACCTGCCATGTCTACTCATTGAGTACTAGGATGCTTTAGCCTGTCTGTATCTCACATTAAAAATATTCTTATAATGTATTTAAATGTTTTCATTTTCCTAATAATGATGAGTTTAATAATTGTGAGTTTAATCTTGGCCTTGGATTGTGCTGAAAATTTGGAAGGGCCATGGGGTAGGACAACCAGAGCATCCCATGCCAAAGGGGTGTTGCTGCCTAAGGACGAAGCAAAATTTAGCCATTAATGAGCTAATGTGGGAAGTAATTTTCAAGTGCCTGTAAATCAGTCACTTTATTTCCTCTAATATAAAGCTTAGGATTCGTTCCATGCCAAATTTCAGCTTTTAAGCCTTGACATTGTTAGGAGCATTAATAAAAAAGACATTTTTTGTGTCATGTCCTCCCCTTTTTATTACACTGGATAATTTCATTCATTATTTTTACCTTCACGTCTTCTGCACAAACAGCTGAAGCTTTTAATTTTTGCAGATTTTTCTCCCCAAATTCTTCTAAAAAATCAATTTCAAGATAAGGGCTGGACTTATCTGAGCAGAGAGAGAGCAAATTTGAAAACAGTGGAAAATGAGAAGTTGCATTGTGAGATTTTAATTAAGAAGATCTCCTCTTTGGCTTTTATAATAATTAATAAATCCTAATCCTTTGCCCAACAGCTAGTGGGGTAGGAACAGGTCACTGAACCTTAAGCTTGCAGTGGCAAAGAACCAAAGCTTCTGCCTGCCACATATGGTAGGTTTAGACATCTTCTATTTTTCTCCTTTTGACTTAATCAAAGCTTTTTTGATGAATTTCAGACCAAAAGTCCTATTCATAGATCAGGGATTATTTAGGAAACACAAACAAGGCCATTTCACAGAATCACAGCATGGTGGGGGTCGGAAAAGACCTCTGAAAATTATCCAGTCCAAACCCCTGCTGAAGCAGGATCACCCACAGTTGAGATGCCCAGAATCACTATGTGGATTTGGAATCTCTGCAGAGAAGGAGACTCCACAGACTCTCTGGACAGCCTGCTCCAAGGCTCAAGCACCCTCGTAGCAAGGAAGTTTTTCCTTGTGTTTAGATGGAACTTGTTGTGTTTGGGTTTGTGCCTGTTGCCCTTGTCCTGTCTTTGAAGAGTCTGGACTATCCTCTTTTCATAAGAACACAAAATTGAAAAGGCAAATAAGAAAAGGATAGAAGGAGGAAAAAGGGGAAAGAAAAGGACAAAAACCAAAGAGAAGCAAAGGCAATAAGAAGAGTTAAAAGGATTTAAAAAAAAGGGGGTGGGGGGTGGG
This sequence comes from Indicator indicator, assembly GCF_027791375.1. Classification (NCBI taxonomy): domain Eukaryota; kingdom Metazoa; phylum Chordata; class Aves; order Piciformes; family Indicatoridae; genus Indicator; species Indicator indicator. Next base: position 33,886,074 of record NC_072016.1, on the reverse strand, counting down.
AGGGGAGGGGGAAGAAAATTAAATAAAAAGAGAAAAAAATTCAACAAAGGAAGAAAAGAAAAATAAAAAAGGGGGGAAGTTTAAAAAAATAAAACAAAGAAAAAAAGGAAAAAACTATTAAAGGGAAAAAATACCCAAGAAAATGGAAATAAAAAGGAAAAAGGGGGGAAAGAAAAATAAAAATTTGAAAAGAAAAAAGAGAAAGAAGGGGGGAAAGTAAAAAAGATAAAAGAAGACAAAAGGGCAAAAAGGGGGAAAATTAAAAAAAAAGGAATAAAAAGGAAAAAGAGGAAGAAAAGAGGAAAAGCGGAGAAGAAAAAAGTAGAGAAGGAAAGAAAATAGTAAAAAACAAGACAAAAGGGAAATAAAGGGAGAAAAAAACCATTGAAAGGTCAGGGAAGGTCCGTTCTTAAAAACTAAAAACAGTTGTATAGCTCTAAAAAAATCCCTGTGGAAGGGACCACAGCACCAATCAAGTGCAAGACAGCTCCACTCTTGCAGGGGCCAGGCAAGAGCCATGTAGAGCCTGGAGCCACTGGACAAGGAGGCCATCAGCAAAACCTCCCTGCTTTATCACCTCCTGGATGGATTAAGGCTGGAGACACTCCAGCCCTGTCACTCCAGAAATGCATTAAATGAGTTGGGAGTTTTGATCACATTGTGATTCTCATTAGTAAATCTGAATACAAATAGGTTTTAGCCTAAACAAATATTGCTTTGTCCACGTTGGCGTACCCAACGCGTTACATTAGGAGAAGTTAATTTTATATGACTAAATATAATCAGAAACACAACATGAGGCCTGTCAAGTTGACATGGTATGATAGGTACCTTAACACTTCTCAGCAGGTAACGTTGTTTGCACACTGCTTAAACTTGTTCATCAATGACTTCTTGCATGATAACCAGAATATTAATACATTGAAGGTGGCACCAGCCTTCTGACACTTACAAACGTCTTTCACTGGAGATACTGTGTCCAGTTCTGCTGCACCCAGCAGAAGAAGGACACCAAATTGTAGGAGCAGGTGCAGAAACACAAAGATGATCAGAGGGGTCCCCTGTGGGGACAGATTGAGAGTTGGGGTTGCTCAGCCTAGAGAAGAGAAGGCTCTGAGGAGACCTTAGAGCATACTTCCAATACCTGAAAGGAGCCTACAAGAGAGGTGGGGAGGGATTTGTTATAAGGGCTTGTTGTGACAGGATGAGGGGCAATAGCTTTGAGTTGAAAGAAGGGGAGATTTAGTGTGGATATTAGGAAGAAATCCTTTAGAGTGAGGGTGGTGAGACACTAGAACAGATTGCCCAGGGGGGTTGTGGATGGCTTCTACCTGGATCTGTTCAAGGCCAGGTTGGATGAGGCCTTGAGCAATCTTGCCTAGTGGCCTGGGGGTTGGAACTAGATGATCTTTAAGGTCTCTTCCAACCCAAATCATTCAGTGATTCTGTGATACTCACTTACAAAGGAAGATCAGCAGATAACTTTCGGTTTTTCTTCCTCCTCATTATCCTCTCTTTATTTCTAGCCATGTGTGTTGTATTTAGTTAAACCTGATCTACTTGAATCAATAGCACAGGTTTCCCAGAGATGTGGGAGATGCCCCATCCCTGGAATCATTCCAGGTCAGGTTGTCTGGGCTCTGAGCAAGCTGCTTTAGTTGTAGATGTCCCTGCTGACTACAGCAAGGTTGGACTCGATGACCTTCAAATATCCTTTGCAACCAAAACCATTTCATGATTCTACTGTTCCATGATTTTGATATGCTCTTCATATATTACAAGGATTTTAGGCTATTTCTGTAAGTTTCTGAGTGATCCACAACTATTTAATCTACTTTCTTATGGAGGTTATTTCCATCCTAATCAATATCTACGGTGTAAACCAGAGATGGTTAGGTTCTGATTTGTTTTCTTCAACCAAAATATAAGAACCTGATGTTTTAGGGCATTTGGACTCTGAAGTATGTGGAAGGTCTTTCCTTATGGGTGAGTCGTCCATCCAGGGCCAGCCTTGAGTTGTTTTACTTCGACCTGTGCTCCAGCTTTCCTCACACACCATCACTCTCACTGACATGCCCTTCAAATAGAGGTGAAATCTCTACCTACACAAAAACCTAAAAATATCTTCACTCTGCTATGTTGGAGGTTCCTTGTATGAGATTTAACAAAGCCAAGTCCTGAGTCCTGCACTTGGGTCACAACAACCCTATGCAATGATGCAGGCTTGGGGCAAAATGGATGGGAAGTTGCCTGGCAGAAAAGGACCTGGGGATGCTGGTTGACAGCAGCTGAACACGAGCCAGCAGTGTGCTCAGGTGACCAAGAAGGCCAACAGTATCTGGGCTTGGATCAAGGCTGGTGTGGCCAGCAGGAATAGGGAATGATTATGCCCCTGGGCATCTGTGAGGCTGTACCTCAGATACTGGCTTCCGTTTTGGGGCCCTCCAAGAAGGATATTGAGGTGCTGGAGCATGTTCAGAGAAGGGCAGCAAAACTGATGAAGGGTCTGGAGAATGAGTCTGGTGAGGAGCAGCTGAGGAAACTGAAGTCTGAAGAAGAGGAGGCTGAGGGGAGACCTCATTGCTCTCTACAACTCCTTGAAAGGAGGTTAGAGTTAGGTGGGTATTGGTCTCTTCTCCCTAGCATCAGGTGATAGAATGAAAGAAAATGGCCTGAAATTGTGCCAGAGGAGGTTTAGGTTGGATATTAGGAAAAATTTTTTTACTGCAAGAGTGGTCAGGCATTGGAACAGGCTGCCCAGGGAGGTAGAGTCACCACCCCCAGAGTTGTTCAAGAAATGTGTGGACATGGCACTTCAGGACATGGTTTAATGGCCTTGGTGGTCTTAGTTTGACAGTTCTGCTTGATCTTTTTCAACAGAAACAATTCAATGATTCTGTGATTCTGTGATTCCCAGAGCTGGAGGAATGGTCTGGGTTGAGGAGCTGAACCTGAATCTGGTTTGAATAGACTCGTGGGAAAATTGGGATGTCAAAGTCCACATAGCTGCTTGCCTGTGCTCTACTAAGCCTTGCATTTTCCCCATTAAAATATAGCACCTATCTATTTTAAACTAAAGCTATGCCATGTATTTTAATTGAGGCTCTAGTCTCCAGCTCCCAATACTTATAATCAGATTCCAGTTTTCCCAGCTAAAGCTGTTTATTGATGTCCTACTTCTTTTTCACCATCGTAGCATGTCAATAAATTGGAGAATAGTTCCGTATGTTAGATTTCCCCAAGCTTTCTGGGTAAATCCTCTGACAATTTGCTGTATAAAGCCAGTTAATTGCTTTATATAGCAGAGCAACAGCAAGTATTTAGATGTATCGTATGACAGACATTTGGAAAATATGGGAAAGACATATTTGTCAATAAAATGAAGGCTGGAAAAGCAAATTATTTTATTATGGGAAAGTTTTGGGTTTAAGCAGAGTTATCTTGATTGTCCTAATAACTGACATGCCTTAACCAGCTGTCTGAACAACAGAGAGAATCAGCTTCTCCTTCTCTGACTGAACCTTCTCAGGACCTCCCTGTAACCAGCCCGAAAGGAAATCTCAGGATGCTGTAGGATTTAATACAAAAAAGGTGAAAAAAAAAAAGGAAAGTTCAAATTATATTTTATTTGGAGTTGGATAGGGCCATAATAGAAAAAGATCATCAAAAAACAATGAAAAGAAATAATTGTTAATTTCTCCACTACCTTGCAATAGAAGCCCCTGAGAATAAATAGAATAAGAATACTATTAAAATTTCCTCTTTTATTATATCTTCTCTGCCAGAGTAATTGTTGCTGTGTCCAATATATGCAGAGGACAATTTGCTAGCTGTTTTCTATTAGTTTTTAGCATTAACATATAGAGAAATAAAATGGAGAGTGAGCTTTCCTTTGGTTAATTAAATGACTGACAAGTCACAGATGTTGCTGCACTGACTCTTCCATATGATTTAAAACATGAAAAAAAAAAAAAATCAAAATCAGCCCTGGCAAACAAAAGAACAGTGGAGCAGCAGTTGTAAATGGTCTCTTTATTAAGTGAATATTGATTCTACATTATGATTTTTTTTCCTAATTTTTTTATGAATGTGAATAAGGTGGAATACTTTTTCCTTCTCCAAGTTTTATATTAAGATTTGAAAAGCAAACCCATTGCCTACATAATTCCCACAAAGGAGTTCAGGAGATGGTTTACTGAAGAAGTGACCTAATTTATGGGAGGTTCTGCTTCCTCAACATCTATCAAAAAAGTGCATTTTTATTAGCAAGATACATATCTTTAGTTTGTTTTATTTTTTTTCCCTCCAGTATAATTTTAATAGAATTGTGGTAGCTAAAAGCCAGCCTTGAAAATAAATATTACATTTCTATGCAATACTCTGTTTTACTAAAAAACTTGAACAGATTTTATGGAAATATTCATCAGATAAGTATATTAAGCTGCAGCTCACTCCTTTCCTACCTTCTCTCTTCTTCTTCTTCATTAATACTTGGACACCTCTTGGAGTCGAACGGAGCTTCTCTCATCTTGGGTGCTGTTAAACCTGGAGTGAAGATAGTTGATCCATTTTAATTTGATATCTGCATATCTGGAATTTAATAAGTAAGGCTGACAGATCTGGGACTGTTTAATCTGGAGGAAAGATTGAGAGGGGATCTTATTAATGTTTATAAATATCTGAAGGGTGGGTGTCAAGAAGAAGGGGCCAGTCTCTTTTCAGTGGTGTTTCGTGATAGGACAAGGGGCAGCAGACACAAACAGGAATGCACAAAGTTCCACCTCAACATGAAGAGAAACTTCTTTGCTGTAAGAGTGACAGAGCCCTGAGGCAAGCTGTCCAGAAAGGTTATGGAATTTCCTTCTCTGGAGAGATTCTAAACCCACCTGGACATTGTGATCCTGGGCAAGCTGCGGTGGGTTTCCCCACTTTAGTAGGGGGGTTGGACTAGAGGATCTCCAGTTCCCAGCATGTTGGGGTTCTGTGATGTGCTCTTATTGCATATTTAGTAAATTGCAATAACCCGTTAAGTGGCATTGCTCATGGGATGATGGGACCCCTGAAGGGATGGTGGCACCAATGCTACAAGCAGACAAAATACAGGAGCCACAGAGAAGGGTCATCAACACTGTGAGGAAGTTTGGGACAGGAATTGAAGCAGAATAATTTAGCTAATTAAACCAGTAAAGAATTTTAAAAAGACAGAACGTAATTACTGATGATGGATTTAAGCCAGAACATTGAGACTGGAAACAATATGCTTGTGTAAAGTGCCATATTTAATTAACAGGGGTAGCTTAGGTATAATATTTACATATTTGTAAAACACTCCAGGAGCACAGAGCCTCTTTTCCATCAAGTGAGAGCTCTGGTGCAGGATTGAATTACAGGAAAAATTGAATTTACAAGAAAATCTCCCCACTTACCAAGTGAAGCATTTTGCAAAGCTTGGACGTCAGCTAAGATTCTGAATTTTGTTACTGAGCAGGTCTTGCTCTGATAACCTTAAGAGACCTAGCCAGAGCATGTCTTCAAGCTTCACTTTTTAGGTGGCTTCTTTAATAAAAGATGAAAATGGATGTGATACTTATGTTTTCAACCATTCTTCCCCAGTCTTTAATCACATCAAGAAAGTCAACGTGTTTCCTCCTCCAGTCCATGATGTTGCCCATCAAGACCCTGCAGGGATGAGCTCTAAAGTGACAGTAAGTTTACCCTGAATATGTGTAATTCAGATCATTCCTGCCTAAACAAATCCAACAAGCCACTGGCTATCTATCACCACAGAATCTCAGAATCTCAGCATGGTGGGCATTGAAAGGGACCTCTGGAGATCATCTAGTCCACTCCCTCCCTGCTAAAGCAGGGTTACCCACAGCAGCTTGCCCAGGATTGCAATGTCCAGGTGGGTTTGGAATTTGTCCAGAGAAGGAAACCCCACAGCCTCTCTGGGCAATTTCTCCCAGTGCTTCCTCACATTAAGGTGGAACTTGTCCTATCATTGGACATCACTGAAAACATTTAACCACCAAGTCAACCTTGCACTGTCATGCAGTGCCATCTGTTCCAGAGGTCAGTGTGGCAATGAGGGTACAAATACCAGGAAAATGGGATCCTTACAATAGGAGACTGAGAGGATGTTCCAGAATAGTCCAACGTTTTGAAGAAAAATGTAGAAATAGTGAGTTAATTCAATAGGATAAGGCAGTTGAATTTGTAGGGGTTGAGACTGCTGCATAATGAGGTTATGTAAAGGTATCATCGTTGTGCTTTGAAAAATGCCACTCCTGAAAGTAACTCTTTCAACAGACTTACAAATGTTTTATATCTGGTAAATGGGCTAATGAAAGCTTTAGGTTTAGAAAGCAGTAGCCTAGGGATTGTAAGAGTAAATATTAAGATGTTTTCTGACAAGCTGAATATATGTGGTTTCCCACAAAATCCCACAGTGCTTTGCACTCCATAAATATCACTCCTCTTCCCTCACAACTTTTACTCTATGAAATATGATGCCATGGTCCACTAAAACATAGCTGCACTTTCATTGGGCTGGAATCTCCAGCACACATTTGTTTACATAGTTTGAACACTATTCATCACCCTGGTAATTAATGCAGTCAGTCAGGAGGGTGTGAAGTATTTCCTTTGCCATCCCCTGGTGAAGCAGGACACTGGACTTTTCACAGAAGTCTACTCTACAATCTCCTCAATTTGAAAAATCAAAATAAAAAATAGACTTTAGAGGACTTTGTACTTTTGCATTGATCAAAGATAGACGAAGTTATTGGGTCAAAGCCTCAAAACAATGTAAAGGGCAATATAAGGCATATAAGAGAGGGTGAATGAACAAGAGTATGGCCAACAGGTTGACTCTACTGAGGCCACATCTGGATTTTGGTGACAGGTCTTGGGCTCTCTAGTTCAAGAGAGACAGAAAACTACTGGACAAAGCTGAGTGGAAAGTATGAAGATGCTGAGGGGTCTGAAGCCTCCTCTCTGTGAGGAGGAAAGGCTGAGAAATCTGGGGCTGTTTAGCCTGGAGAAGAGCAGCCTGAGAGAGGATCTTCTCAATGTTCAGCAACAGGTAAAGGGCAGGGGGGAGGGCAAGAGAATGGGGCCAGTCTCTTGTTAGTGGTGACCAGTAATGGGACAAGGGGCAACAGGTGCAAACTGGAACCCAGCATATTCCAGATGAACAGGAGGAAAAAATTGTTTGGTGTGAGGGTGCTGGAGCCCTTGAGCAGGCTGCCCAGAGAAGTTTTGGAGTCTCATTCTCTGGAGACCTTCCAAACCCCCCTGGACATTGTGATCCTGGGAAAGCTAGTGTGGGTGATCCTGCTTTAGCAGTGGGGTTGGACTGGATGATCTCCACCATGCTGGGTTTTGGCATTGCCAAGAGGAATATCTTGCATTTTAGCCAAAGACTAGTTTACAAAGTGTTGTTACCCAAAGTCTTTCTTTCTCCATTTGTTGCCCTACGGTTGTTGTTACAGGTTGCTCCTAGTGCCCCAGCTGATATTCTCGCTCTGCAGCTCACAATCTACACAGAAAAAAGCTTTTATTCCTTCCTGTCAGTTTGGGGCTCTGACGATTTTATGGTGGGAAGTTTTATAAATTGAAAATAAAGGAGTATTTCTTAAAACCTAAATAAGGGTGCTATTTGTTTTGGTCAAAATAAATATTTTTCACTTGCATTGCATGCCCAATATGTTACATTAAGAAAGGTTAATTCTATATTAAATATAATCAAAAACACAACATGGGGCCTGTCATGCTGACATGGTGCAATAGGTACTTTAATGCTGCTCAGCAGGAACCCTTGTTATATTTTTTTTTATATGTTAGTAGATGTCTACTTAGAATTGATCAAACCTTTCCTTCTGAAACATATATGCCAACACCTCCACAACACACTATAAACTAGACTCTCAGAAAACAATAATGATGCTTATCAGTCACTCGCCTTGAGTTTGCTTGTGAAAAACCTCTAGCTGGTATGCTAGTGGAGCTCTTAAAACATAGATCTTTTTGCTGCACTGATAATTCACTCACAGCTTGAGATTGATGACTATGTGAAGTCCATAAAAGATGTTACCACTATATTTTCTTCTTATGATTTATTTTATCATGTTGTCAAGGTTTGCAGAAAACAAGAAACAAATCAATGAATGTCATGCTTAAATATTAAAGAAGGCTGTAATACACAATTTTATTCAGATGCCTTATTCAATCTTGCAGTCCTGAAAAGGGTAGCAGCAGCAAAGCTTTTATTTGAATTACTTTTGGAAAAATTAATTTAGTGGGAATGTTGAATTGTGAATGGCAAAAGGGGAGCTAACCTTATTTGTTTAAAGAGGAATATTGAGGCACTTCGTGGTTTTTGCTTTTTTTTTTTTTTTTTTTGCTTTTTTTTCTTTCTTTCTTTTTTTTTTTTTTTCCCTGACAAAGGTTTAGAGAACCTGGGGAAATTTGCTGGTTTTTCAACTACGGAAACTTTGGAGCTGGATTGCTTAATGAGCTCCCACTTTCTAAATTAATGAAAGGTTGCCTTAGCAAGGGGAGGGGGGAACATGGTAGAGGTTTATAGTAGGATATTGGTATCAGCAATCCCTAAGTGCTACAAAGCTAGTTAAATATATATATTAAAAAAAAAAAAAAAGGAAAAAAAAGCCTTCCCCTTTTCTTTCCCACAAAATTGAGCTCATGCCTCACACTTTGGTGCAGGGGAGGGAGGTGGTAGCCCCACACTGCTCTTGGACTGCTTCTCCCTGTCCTAATGCCTTTCTCTGTGCTTCATTATGACTTGGATACAAAGGAGCAATTAAAATCAGCTTGTTTTGTTTGTTGTTGATTTTTTCATTGCTTATTTGTAGGGATGGTATCACATCAGAATATCTTCTTGCCTTTTAAAAAACTTGTTTATTTTTTAATTATAGTGGGTTTAAAACAACGGAAACAATGCTTTTCTAAGCTTCTGTTCTATTTTCTACTTCAGAGAAGAGCTTTAGAGACCATTTTAGCCTTTCTAAGGCAATGGACGAGGCTGTCTTGTCCTACAGGAGCAGCCAAGAGAGATCTGAATAGGCCTCTGGTCTTCTGTTATCATGGAGCAAAGCTGACTTTTTATCAGCTTCTTGTACTATTTTATTTCATTTTTACTCTGTAATTATACCAAAGATAGGAGTAGAAAAAGAAGAAAACAGAGTAGAGGTGGTTTCTCATCCTACATCTCCTGGATCAAGTGAACTGCCCTTATCTTGGATGACCAAAGCCCCATCCCTTGGTGATGGTAAGCACTGAACTCCTGCAAGGGGATTCATGTCCCCACATACGAAGTCATAAAATGTCTTCTACGAAGAATGATTTTCTTTGGTGTTGTCCTGACTCTCAAGTTGTACCAGGGGAGGTTCAGATTGGGTATTAGAAGAAATGTCTTAACTGAAAATGTTCTTAAACACTGGCCCAGGCTGCCCAGGATGGTGGTTGAATCCCCACTCCTGAAGGTGTTTCAAAGAGGCAGAGATGTAGTGCTGAGGGACATGGTTTAGCATCAGACTTGGTTGAGTTAGAAAATGGTTGGACTTGATGATATTAAAGGTCTTTTCCAATCAAAATGATCCTATAATTCTATGATTTGAAGTTCATACTTTTTTCAGCTAGAGATGTAGCCAGGTAAGGCCAGGTATGCTACCTCAACTTATGTGTCTCCAGCACATAAGATTGTTGAACACGTGGGCAAGACAATTGAAACTGCCTCTAAGTGCCCCTGTGCAAGACAGAAAAAACCTGCTTATGAACAATTTTAGGAAAGCAGAGAAAAAATAAAGTATAGTTTGAATACACCTTGCTGTGGCAAAACAGAAATAGTCTTGCAGAATCCCTGCTCTGTGTTTGACCAGGTATGGAAGAGTTCAGGTTGCTGATGGTCATCAGGGTGGCTCTTGGTCAGTGTTTCATTCATGTGGTCAGTGGCAGGACTTTCAATGCTTTCAGGAGCCACGAGGAAAATTGTGATGAGTATTAGGGTTTTTTAATACTCATGGGTAACATTTGCTGTGAAGTTTTTCTCCTTCAGCAAAGGACCTCCAAGCAAACCTTGCATCCCTCATGTCTGCTTCTGAAACCTGGAAAGAAACGACAATGTTGGCATGGCTGAATGTCACCACAAGATTTTTGTGCATCCTTTTCTTTGCATATCAACTATTAGAGACAGATGTGTGGTGAATGCAAACCCTGTAGTGAGGGATGGGATAATGCACTGATTGGGCTCTCCAGCATTGTCCTGTCCAACTTAGTTCCTCTTTGGAATAAGCATGATTAAGCTGCTCAATGAACCTTGCATTCCTGCCTAAGGCCAAATTTAATCAAGTTTTAGTCTTCCATTGTGCACTTTTCACACTTGGAGGTAAGGATTTGTAGAGTATGTAAAAATTGGAGCTCAACATCTCACAGGCTGCTGCCCTCCCCACCAAAGCCCATTCACAAACTCCATTAATTACAACCATGTTTTCTTGCTATGAACTTTTGGGGTGAATTATTTATGTGGAAGGCAGAGTATTTGGTTAAACCATTCCCTTTGCTGTGTCTCAAATCTTGTTAGCTCCATAGAAAACTTGAAGTGTTTCAAGGAACAGTTTTTTCTGCTTCTCTGCACTATTTTTTATTGCTTACACCTTGTTTGTTCTCCAGAGACAGAATTGATATTGAGTGAAATTAGGCAAAATCATTGTCGCCTGCCCCAAACAGATCAGGCAGTGAGAGCAATGAGTTGGTTTCTAATTAAGTCAAGTTGATGCTTTAATTTAGCTTAAGACTCTAAGTACAAACATATCTTATTTACAACTTTCATAATATATGAGTGTGTTTTTAACATAGTATTTAAAATACAATGAGTTTGATTATTTGGCTTTTTTTCCAAGTATATTATTTCAATTAACTTGAAACAATTCCTGGAGAATCAAAGTTGTATCACAGGACCCAATTTTAGCAGTATAATCTCTGCATACATTACTGTTTAGAATCATGTAACTGTTGAGGTTGGAAGAGACCTCTGAGATCATCAAGTCCAGCTACTCACCCAGAGGTCTCAATCGCACCACCACTACTAAGCTACTACCACTAAACCGTGTCCCTATAGAGCAAGGCAGGCATGGAAAACAAAACTGATCAGTTTTTACTCTCCAGCTTCTCTCTCTTTCCCTGCCCATCAGGATGTAAAAAGACAGACAGATGAAAATGACACAGTCAGGAGCAGGATTATCAAAGAGGAGACACCAAGACACCATGAGCTTGAAAACTTTATTTCCTCAGGAATTATGGTACCTCCTGTCCTTTGAAGTGTTGCAGCATTCAGAGAATTGAAAGCAGTGGAATCCTTTTTTTTTTTTGTGTGTGTGTTTTTTTTTTTTTCTTCTCCATTTATTTGTTTTGGCAATCACTCTGCATACAATTCACCCATCTGCAGATGGCAAATACAAGCCCCATGCTCTTCAATCCCATGTAAAATCTTTTGCTGGAGGTGGGATTGGTAGTGGTGCCTCAGCTCTCTGGTAACCTGAGGCTCCCTCCTTTGAGACTCCAGCTTCTGTTACCTCCACATTTGCCAAGATCTAACTGGAAGTATTTTTCCCATGCTTGAGTATCTGCTTCAGGTTTGTTTGTTTGTTTGGAAATTTATTTTTTTAATTATGGTGTATCTGAACCTTTCAGACAGGATTGGATAAAAAAAAAATATATCATTTTGCACTTGTTAAAAGTCTTTGGTGATTCATTTTTTTCTATTGATAGTGGCTGTGGAAATTTGTAATGGGAAGGCTGATTTGCAAAATACCAGTCCATGGATGTCACAAAATTGCAGAATGGTGGGGGCTGGAAGGGACCTCTGGCGATCATCCAGTGCAACCATCCTGCTAAAGCAGGGGCACCCACAGAAGCTTGCCAGGCATCAAAATGTCCAAGGAGGTTTGGAATTTCTCCAGAGAAGGAGGCCTCACAACCTCTCTGGGCAGCCTGCTCCAGGGCTCCAGCACACTCACACCAAACAAGTGTTTCCTCCTGTTCATCTGGAATACCTGGGTTCCAGTTTGTGCCTGTTGCCACTTGTTCTGTTACTGGGCACCAGTGGCAAGAGACTGGCCCCATCCTCTTGCCCCCCTGCCCTTTAGCTCTTGCTGAGCATTGCTACTGTTCTCCAGGCTGAACAGCCTCAGGTCTCTCAGTCTCTCCTCCTCACAGAGATGTCCCAGTCTCTTCATCTTCCTCACAGCACCCCATTTGACTCTCTCCAGTCGTTCGTTGTCTCTTGAACTGGGGAGCCCAGAACTAGACCCAGTATTCCAGCTGTAGCCTCACTGGAGAAGAGTAGAGGGGCAGGAAAACCTCTCTCAGCCTGTTGGCCACACTCCTCTTCATGCACTTGGTGAATGTCCTTGTGAAACAAACAAATACACACACATCCCATTGAAAAAAAAAAGGCCAGAAAACAAAATCGAACAAAACCCAAACAATCAAAAACCCGAACAAAACCAGCAACAACCACAACAACCAAAAAAAAAAAAAAACCCACCAGAAAACTTAGAGTTTACTTCTCTGCAATGATTTTGGAATTTGACTTACTCTGATCTCTATTATCACTGAGGTTGTTTCTTTTAATATTTTTCTCCCTAGGACTTTGAATATAGTGAACTTTGGATTGATTTTTAATATCTTTAATGGCATTTGGAGACCCCTTTTTCAAGTCTTTAAGGTGTGGTTAACAGAAAAGAGAAAGACCATTCAAAAAGTTCCAGTTGTGTTGGAAACTGTTACTTGAACTTTTCAGCAGGTCATCTCCATTCCCCAGCTCCTTTGGAAAGTCTGGGCGAGCTTCCTCACACTGTTTCTGGAGGAAACGTTGTGGTAAAGATCAAGCAACATGCTGCTGCGACTTGCTAAAAACACCTTGGGCTGGAACTGCTTCATTGCACATACGTTTACTGCAAATTTGCCTGGAATTTTCCCTCTTCTGCTGCTTCCCCTTCAAATAGCTGGGCTGTAGCTTGTGCCTGCCTTCACCATGCCTTAAAAAATGCATTTGCAAGCAAAAGCTGGGTGCTTTCTGCTGTGTGAATAATCGCTTTTCATGTAGGTAGATGCTATGTTGCACCACTTCTTGGTCCCTGTGTTTGGGTGAGGTTTTGCCTGCACCATCATAGAATCATCACATATTTTAGGTTTGAAAGAATCTCTAAAGGAATTCTATTAAAACACTCCTACATTCAGCAGGGACATCTTCAACTAGAGCAAGCTGCTCAGAGCCCCAGACAACCTCACCTGGAATGGTTCCAGGGATGGCATATCAATGACCTCGCTGGGCAACCTGGGTCAGGCTTTCACCACCCTCAGTGTCAAACATTTCTTCCCTCTCTCTAGTCTAAATTTCCCTTTTTTAGTGTAAGTCACCATCCCGTGTCCTGTCACAAGAAGCCCTGCTTAGAAGTCTGCCCCTGACTTTATGATTGACCCCCTTAATTACTGAAAGGCCACAGGAAGGTCTCCCTGGAGCCTTCTCTTTTCCAGGCTGAATAACACAAGGTTCTAAACCAGGATGGTAGTTGAAGTTGAAAGATAAATATCCTTATACTAAAGGCAAATTCCCATCGACATCACTGGAACCAGGACTCCCCCCAGCATTTGGAAGGAGATACTAGCTTCAGCTACAAAAACATTGATAGAACCTGTCAACTTCTTTGTGGAGATCACAAAGGAGGAGCTGGAGAAAGAAAGCATTCCAAAGCGCACCAAACAGTTAACTCACCCAAATTTGCTAAAAAATAAAAGGCTGAATATTTAGGTGAAAACCAATTTCCCTAAAAGCTTGTGAATATCTGGCTGATCTCATTCTGCTTGTCCATAATCACCCGTGGAAGATCTTACGTTAGTTTCCATCCTGGCATGTGGCTGCTGATTTAATGGAGTTGTACCAGTGCTCTGAAGAATTAGAGAAGCCTCCAACCCAGGGTGAGTGTGTGCCTGGAGATAGAATTTTGAAAAATACCCTTATTTACACAATGAATGCAAAGTTAATGTTTTGGCTTTTTTCCGGGACAATCTGTAACAGCAAAACTAGAGCTGGGGATTAAAAAGAGTGTGCAAGTAATGTGTAAACCATGAAATTCAATTAGTTCCTCTTAGGAAGCCAAATTTTGGTGAATACTGTAGAGAAAAGGTAGGGATAAAATGCCTAAGCCAAAGCTGTACTTAATAAGCTTCAGTAATTAGTTATAAATGGCTCGTTAAACCTGGAAAAGCATCTCTTCTTTTGCCCATGTTTCTGAATGCTAAGGTAAATGAAGGATAGGGTTAAATAACAACTTTGAAGAGGTTCTGTTCCAAGTCTTCAAACAACAAGGTTTTTGGTGTTGTTGGAAGGTGGGCACAGCATAGCCTGGATGTATGGTATAGCGTGGGGCACCAGGCACACCCATTCCCACTACTTCTGCTCTTTCCCATAGTCTCCCAATGAGCATGGGGGAGACTCCTTGAGAAGGGGGTATCATGGAATCATAGAATGGGTTGGGTTGGAAGGGACCTTAAGAATCACCTAGTTCCATCCTCTCCCCCACAGGCAAGGACATCTTCCACTAGACCAGGTTGCTCAAGGCCCTGTCCAACCTGGTCTTGAACACCTCTCATCCACAATCTCCCCTGGGCAATCTGTTCCAGTGCCTTACTGTAATCAGCACCCTTAGTGTAAAGAATTTCTTTCTTATATCCAATCTAATTGGGTATGCAAATTGATATTTTAAAAGGAATATTGGGAAAATCAGCACCAGATCTGCTGATGAAGTCACGTCTGACAAGATGAGCAGGAAATTAGAAGCATTGTGGTGTTATTGATGTGTCCTTTTTTTTACCTCCACATCCTCCCACTTCTGCTATTATCCAGTAACAACTTGCTATTTGAATTGTCCAGCAGCTCTTCAGAATTGGAAGGGTAAAAGGTAAATTGCGCTGCAGTTGGTGATAGATTAATTGGCAAATGTTCCTGTTATTGTTTCTGGGAGCTCTGCATCCACCTCACTATTCTGGTCTCTGAAAGGGTTCCCTGAACTCAAAAGCGCCGGTGAAAATACCAATGTCCAAAAACAGAGCTGCAGCTCCTGCTCTGCAATTCATCTTACAATCAAAGGTCCTCTGCTGTCAGTACAGGAACTGGAGCAACAAATACAGACATTGACAATTCCTTTTCTTGCTCCCTCCCCCCAGCTCCCTTCAGAATACCCTGAAATCCCACTCTAATCCATACTGTGAACAGTAAACACTTTTGACCTATAAACTCCTTTTTGTAAGAAAAGTGTTTTCCTGCCTGCATAGTCCTAATCTCCTCTTTATACACTTTTTTCTTTGCTTTTTTTTTTTCTTTTCTAATTCTTGATTACTTTTGAAAGGTTGGCCAACACCTGAAACATTTCCAGCTCCAGCTTTTTTCAGGGGGAGTGGGTCAAAGTGAAGTTCCTTGATCCATTGTTACTAAATTTCTGGGTCAGGTTCCAGAAAGACCCCTTCTTCCTCTTTCTGCTTCAGATGGAAAACACTCAAGAATTGATTTTTTTCTGGGAAACCTGCACAAGGTGGTTGAAATTTTATGAGAAACACAAATCTTATGCTTCCCTAGATGGTAGAGCTCCCTCTTTTGGGGCCACAGCCTTCAAAAACATCATGGGCAAGCCATAATTACCTTCTTTCTTAATTTTTAAGCAACTCAACTTTAGTGAGTTTTTCATTTTTACAAGGGCTTGTACTGATAGAATGAGGGGGAATGGACTTAAGCTGGGAGAGGGGAGAATTAGACTGGATATTAGGAAGAAATTCTTTACAGTGAGGATGATGAAACACTGGAGCAGGTTGCCCAAGGGTGTTGTGGATGCACCCTCCCTGGAAGTGTTCAAAAACACTTTGGATGGGGCCTTGAAAAGCCTGGTCTAGTGGAAGGTATCCCTGCCCATAGCAGGGGTGTTGGAACTAGATGATCTTTAAGGTCCCTTGCAACCAAGCCGTTCTATAATTCTATGATTTTCCTTTCCATTTTGTCTTTAAACTAACCACAATTACTGCTTTCACGGTATTGCAGGAGGAACTGAACATCAAAAGGAGGAGTAGTGGATGACAGCCAGCAAGTGTGACCCCAGATAACATCTGACTCTTTTCCTCTCGGTCTTTTAGCAGAGCATCTTTGGACAAGTTAACAGGGGACAACTGTGTTGTAACAGAATCATAAAATGGTTTGGGTTGGAAGGGTCCTTAAAGATCATCTAGGTCCCAGCCCCCTGTCATGTGCCTCCACTGGACCAGGTTGCTCAAGGCCTTGTCCAACCTGGTTTCAAATGCTTCCAGAACTGAAACCTCTGCAACTACTCTGGGTAACCTCTTCCAATGCCTCACCACCCTCACTTGGAAGAAATTCTTATCATTGAATCATAGAATACATCAGGTTGGTTGAAGAAGTGTTTGTGATGTCTCCGAGATGGTGATGTTTCTTCAGACCCTTTCTCTTTGCTGCCTATTGTTAACTGACTGCAAGAAAGCTTTCAGCTCCTGCAGAAAGAACAGGACTGGGCTTGGAGTGTTCATGCCCTTAAAAACATCTTCTGAAACCTTTCTCTGTAGCCTTGGACGTGACACTTAACCTTGCTGCCTCAGACTCCCCGTCAAGAAGGGGATAATAACACTTGCTTATCTACTCCAGAGCGGGCTTTGAGGATTAATTAGTTAATATTTGTACAGTGCTTTGAACATAAGTGCTTGGTATTATCATTCTTACCTCACTGCTCCAGGCTCATTTTCTCCTTTGGCCTGATGTGCCTTCCTGCTTTTTCAAAACCTCTTAGCACTGCTGTTCCATGCCCTTGCCCTGTTGCACTGCATGCTCCTCTTCTGGCCTGTGGGTCTACAGAACATCTGCAGGAGAGGGGCTCGTCCTTGCTGCCTTCCTCCCCCTGTTCACAGCATTTGCAGGGATCTTCTGTGGCTGAAGTAGTGGAAATGGTCACTTAGATATTCCTGTCACTCCATCAGCAGTGCCAGGTGGACATTGGCATGGTGTGCAGATCTCATAGTCCCTTGTGAGTCTTTCTATCTTTTCTTAAAAAGGAGCAAAGAGAAAGAAAGGGGGAAAGAAGGAAAAGACTGGGGGAGAGCAGGAGAGAAAGGAAAGCCCAAAGCTTTGAAAGCTGCTCCCAAACCCTTCCTTCTGCTGTCTTGAAGTATGCTTCTTGGAAAACATTCCAACCTAGCTCCATCATGAAGATGATCAGTGGAGCTGGTAGCTAACACAAAAAACACTTTCCCACAAAGTCATTTAAACTTCTACAGCTGCTGTGCTTTATGTTCATGCCCTGCACACCAATCCATGGGCATCTGTGTCCAGTTGTCCATTTTTTCATAGGAAATGGGTTTGCCCTCTACAAAACCCTACTCAGTGGCATCAGAGCAGCACCTCCTCACGCCACACTGATGATGTGGTGGTTTTCTACATCCTTTGGCCTTGGCTCTGCCCCTGTATAGGACCTCTGTGCCCCATACTCACCCCATTACAGGATGGTTGGACTCCAGGGATGTGGAAGTGGGACAGTGGTCACTCTTGTTCTTGCCCTGGCACAAGACCCATCACACAAGTACCTCTAGCAGCCAGCAACAGCTGACCCTCTGGGAGCCCCTTCTTTGCACTGGTGCCCAAATCCTTTTTTGCAGAATTTCACCAAGAACAATGTTGTGGCTAAAATCTGAGGAAGAAAAAGCTCGAGGATATTTTCACGTTGAAAACATTTTCTAGGACAGTGGTCGAAACCATCAATGGGTGAACACCTCACCTCGTTTTCCTTCTCTTAATGGATTGGGTAGGAACTGTCTTTTCCTACAGACAGTGTGTTTTCAATGCCCAAGAGCTCCAATTTCTCCTTTCTGCCTGTTACTGCAAGAGAAAACCGTCTGTATTGTCTGAGTGTCTTTAATGTGCAATTCCACCAGCCTAATGGGCACCTGATGGTACAGATAGATTTGATTCCAGATTTGGATCTGCTGACATAAACCTTAATGCTTTTTATTGTGTGCCACTTTGGGAGATCCTGATTAACAGCAACAAAGAGATAATTATGCAAGATGAAGACAATGTAGTTGTTTTAAAAATAATGTATATCAGACAATTAATGCTACTTTGTCCTATATCAAAGTCACACTACCTGCATTAATCATACATCCTCATAGTTTCTAAACATTAATAGCAAGAAATAAAAAGAAGAGCTCTGAATCCCGAGGAGAGTCACAATAATGGGGGGGGGGGGGGGAAGGTGGGAGGGGGAGTGTTGGGTTTCTTCTGAGAAGAAGAGAAGTAAGTAATACAGGTTTTCAGACAAAATAGGTAACATAGAACTATATTATCCAGAAAAAAAGGGGCTGAAACAAATTCGGGAACCCTAATTAATTATTAATTCCAATTAGTCCTCCACCATTAAAGCTATTAAGGTGGTACTTGAAATAAGACATAGGATTTTGCCTGCTTCTGACTTTATAAACTCGACCCAAATAGTTGATATGTAGTGCTTGGGACATGTTTTAGTGGTGGACTTGGCAATACTGGGTTGGACGTCATGATCTTAAAGGCTTTTTCCAGCCTAAATGATTCTATGATTCTATGTGCATGGCTGAGCTGCTCTGATGCCCTGAAATGATCTCTCCTCTCTTTGGAAATTTAAGGAGATGTGGAAGCTGCATAAAGTGGAGTAGTTGTGTTGGACTTGATAATCTTAAAGGTCTTTTCCAATTTAAATAATTCTGTAATTCTGTGTGCATGGCTGATTTTCTCTGATGCCTAGAGATGAACTTTCCTCTCTTTGGAAATTAAAGCAGATGTGGAAACTCTGTGATGTGGAGTAGCACAATGATAGATATGGAAGGGATAAATTTCCTCTTAAGATATGGAAGGGATAAATTTCCTCTTAAGCTGTGGAAGGTTTAAGACCTTAAAACCTGGTGGAGGAGGAATAGGAATGGTTAAATGGATGGATCTATACATTACTTCTAAAAGAAACATTGGGAAATGTTGTCCTTTTGGACTTCTTCTGGGCTGCCTCGTTTTGATCTCATCATCAGGGACAAAAAGTGACCAAGGACTTAAATCCAGGTTTAAGCATGTTGTTCCTCCATTTCTGTCTCTGGGGTGATGCAAGGGCCTCGTTTACTCTCCTCTACCCCACAGCAGCATCTGCCACTCCTGTTTAACTTAGACAATACTCTTGGACAAAGTACTTCCCTCTCCTTTTCTTGCCAGAGTCCTTTTCCTGTCTGCAGGTTGGTGGACAGGAGGTTAGACTTGGGTTAGGGGAAGGTGAGCCAGGATCTTTCCCTGCTCTCCTGCTCATCCACCAGGGTTTGATACTAACGAAGGGGCTTGAAGAACTTGTCTCTCCATGGTGGTGAGCTCCAGCAGACCTGGTGTAGGTGAGCTGCAACTCTGTGTTACTCTCTGAGCAGAGACATAATCAGTCTGCTCTCCCATGTGGCGAGAGATAGGACAAAAGAAAACAACCTCAAGTTGTGGCAGGAAAGGTTTAGATTGGAGGAACACTTTCATCCCCAAATGGTTGTCAAGGCTTGGAGCAGACTTCCCAAGACAGTGGTGGATTGCCCTGACCCAGGTGTAGGACCTCGCACTTGGCCTTATTGAGCTTCATGATGTGGGAATGGGCCCAGTTCTCCAGCCTGTCCAGGTCTCTCTGGGTGGCACCCCTTCCCTCCAGTATGTCAGCCAGGCCACACGACTTGGTGTCATCCACAGACTCGTCTCTTGTATCCTATCTTGTTCCCAGAGGCTCTTTTATTTCTCTGTCATTTCCTCAAACACTCTTGCAAATCACAACTGGTTTGTGTCACTGGTGGCTTCTGAGCTGTGGGAATTAAGGGAAGGTTTGGGTGTGCTGGTTCCATTACCTTCTGCAGAATGGATGGGGCTATACCATATGTGCATCTGCAATTAGACGTTTTGATTTCCAAAGTATTTAGTTACCATTTGCTGAACCATTGAGTAATTACCACAGCAAAATTGCACAAGCTGTCAGTACGTCGCCTAAGTGAGCTTCTGGACAGCTTTATGTGCACCTTCACCAGCGTGGAGCTTTGTCTCTGCTTACTTTGGTTAAACCTGAGTTCTTGTAGAGGAGAAATTTCTCACAGATGAGGAAAATTTCAAATAACACATTTTCATACCTGCTTTTGCACACCTGCCCTGTGGAAGATATCTTGCCTCAGAGGGAAAATGCTATTTAAGGTAGATGTGTTCCATGAAACATGGTGGCTTGCCTTTTTTTTTTTAAGGCTGCAGAGTGCTATTTTGGGACATAGGCTTAGAGTCGACCACTCAGCACTTCTTCTTTCCATAATTCCCTGAATTTAGCAATGGCAGGGGGAAATACTGACAGTGTTGCCCACCACTCCTTGATGAAAGCAGAAGGATTTCCAACCTGAGAATGTGTTTAGGGTCATAAGAGTAATTGTTTCGACTCCTTTTTGAGTCGATAAGGAATTGAAGAAGGGAAAATTAAGGTTACTTAGAACAGAGGAAAGCAAGAGGCATCATTTACATCCCTCCCTCTTTCTCCCCACCAAATTAAACACTCAGGAATCTTGAGGAAATTGGGTCACTAATATGGAAATTTTGAAGTATTGATAATACCAACATGACAAGTTGTCACTTTACAGTATGTTCTTAAAC
This sequence comes from Indicator indicator, assembly GCF_027791375.1. Lineage (NCBI taxonomy): Eukaryota > Metazoa > Chordata > Aves > Piciformes > Indicatoridae > Indicator > Indicator indicator. Next base: position 33,865,328 of record NC_072016.1, on the reverse strand, counting down.
ATGACTAAACCTTAATAACCAGGTTATTCTAGAATAATCAGGGTAACAGAATGGGAATGAATGGCAGTTCCTGTAATCATTCCAGAAAGAGGACCAAAGCAAACAGAAACTCTCTCTAATTTTATATATTCCCAATAGGTGCACATAGTACATCATTATCACTGTAGAAACTACTTAGTAGTTTCTCCAAAAATCAGCCACGCTTCACGGTCTTATGGGCCAATGTCTGAGCTGCACATGAGCCATCCCCCCGCTAATTCAAACACAGGTAAGCTCAGACCAAGCTGCCACAGACAAAACAAATTTCCTAAGCCAAACATATTAAATCCAATATATTTTTCGTTGATTTAATAGACTGAAACTTTGGATACAAGTGACGCTTTCTGGATATTAATGGGCATTAGTGCTGGGAAAGAGAATGCAAGAGCTGAAAATGAGAGTCTATAGACATGAGGGAAAGAAGGTGCTACAGAGGGCTTTGCTCTCTGTGAAAGTTCTCTGTGGCAGGATGAAGTCTGTAATTAAATCAGATGCTCTACAAAATTCTGTGGTGACTTTGGCCCTGTTTTCAGCTATAAGTGTTATTGCTGTCCTAATGCTTCTGCAAAGTAGTCAGATGAGTGTGCTTGGAAACACACACACACAAAAAGATATATCTGCTAATGAAATAATAAAATTATCATATTTGAAGCAAACAAACAAGAAGTATTACATGTCCCAAATAAAATAATAAAGTTGTTGTATTTGAAAACAAAAGTTTGGCATAACTGCTAATAAAATATTTTGGGGGGAACCCCCAAAACATATCCCTAATAAATTAATAAAGTCATGATATTAGAAAACAGAAAAGTGAAGGATCCCTAATAAAACAATAAAATCATATTTGAAAATAAAAAAAGAGACAGATCCCTAATAGCTTAATAAAATTATGGTATTTGAGAATAAAAAAGTGGGAGATCCCTAATAAAGTAATAAAATGATGATATTTGAAGACAAAAAATGACATCTCCCAAATAAATGAATTAAATTATGATATTTGAAAACCAAAAATGACATACCCAATATAAAATAGCAAAATTATGACATTTGAAATAAAAAAAAAGGCATATATGATAACAAAATAATAAATTTGTGATGTCTGGGAAAAATACAACATAATTATGATATTTTGAAACAAAATAATATGTCAATTAATAATTAAAAAATACCATATTTATAACTAAAATTGACATATTCACTAATAAAAAAATACAATCTAACATGACTCAGACCCAGAGAGTGTTTCCATCAACTCTCTTCTCCATCTCCCCTCTGCCTGTGATGTGTGAGGACAACAACAGAACAACACCAGTACATCCCAGAACTTCATGCTGGGATCTGGTCCATCTGGGATTGACTCTTGTGATACTGCACAGAAAAATTTATTTACTTGTGAGTTTCTCTTTTGGTTTGTTGCTCTGTGTGTGAGTCTAGATTAATTAGGGCTGTGAAGTTGAAGCAATTTTTTCTGATATAGAATATTTTAATTCAAATTTAATTTTTTTGATAAAAGCTGCAATAGATCTTGTGCTTTGGGCAATTGAATATTTGTTTGCTGTAGATGTGCAGGGAGAAGGAGGTGAGGATGGGACAGAAGGAGGAAAGATAGATCATGCTTTTACAAGGGATGCTGTTTGTTAATCTTCAGACACCACTACCTTTGATCTATCATATTTGAGTTCCCAAACTTTATCATATTAGTAAAAAATATTATATGTAGAAAACCAGACCCTGGGGACCAAAAAAAATCCAAACTACAACACCAAAACCAACAAAACACACACACCAAAAAAAAAAAAAATTAAAAAAGGAAACTAAACAATGACCATGTGTGAAGTTGGAAATTTATAGGTTTAGGCCTCTGCAGCAACATATCCTGGAAAGAGAAGGAAAAAAAAAAAAAGAAAGAAGTGTTAAGAAAACAAATTACAGTTGTGGATGTGAGGACCCTGCCACTGCCGCCTGACAAATCGACCCCACCGCCTTGACCCTCTGCAATATGTTTCCACAGGTAATTCCATAACTCTCCGGCTAACTTCTGAAGATTTCCTGTTTGACAACTGGGAAAAGGGAAGCTCCCCATCACCGGTGGGGTCCCTCGCTCCGTTTCACTGACTGCCCTGTGCCCGACAGTTGTCGGGCATGGGGCGATCGGTGAGACATAGCAAGGGACCCCACCAGTGATGGATGGCTGGACCTGGCAGATTCATAATCCCAAACCCAGTGCAGCTGCAAGGAAACTAATGGCTAGCAGGGACCACAGAGGTCCCCAAGCTAATACCTGTCTCCTCCATCACAAATTGATGGCATTAAACAACAACACCACCAACAAAAAGTTGGCTCCTTTCACATCCTGCCAATCTCATTATTATTATTATTTCTTTTTTTTTTTTTTGGGGGGGGGGGGAAGGGGGCTGGGATGTGTGGAGAGTTACCCCCTGCAGCACCATCTCAACGTTGAGGGCACTAAATGCAGCCGGTGGGATA